>NC_057801.1:740673278-740973278 GCF_018294505.1 Triticum aestivum
TGTGTGTGTGTGTTTTCGAACACATACCTCAAAGCCCGTTAACAAGCTTGTACAGGCTTCCGTCAGCCCGCTCTTGGCGGACTGAACCTTCTGAATCACCACACTCATAATAGTGCGGTGTTCCTCGTCGATGGAGGCGCCATTAAGCGCCTCCAACAGATTGCCCGGCGCCTCCGGGTGGACGTAGGTCATCGGCGTCGTAGGCTTGCCCTTCTTGTTAAGGCGCTGCCTGTTGGACTCCGGAACCGTTGATGGTTCCGGAGCAGTGTCCGGCCAGGGCCGGACTTGGATCCCTCCGGGGCTTTGTCCCCTTTGGGCCTGGAGTCCGGGAGGTCGCCTTGCGGCGCCTCTAGAACCACCTCCTCCTGGTTTAGTCCCCTCTGGGACTCCATCTCGGCGTCGTCCGTAGGGAGAGGGGAGGAGGCCGTCGGAACTGAAGCACTATTCACATCCGACGAGCCCAAGGAGCCGCTCGTCGAATCATCGAGCTAAGCTCTGGGCGGGCTGCATCATTAAAATTCGGCATGAGAAGCTATCAAATACTAGAAGAGCGCCATAAGTAGTTCGGGTAGCCGGACACTTACGATTTTGCCAGGGGCTTGACCCTGGATGGCCATTCCCCCTCGTCGTCTTTGGCGTCGGGGGAGTAGTCCGACAGAAGGGTCTTGCCCTTCTTGGACCCTCCGGCTTCCCCAGTTGGGGCGGCCTTTCTTTTCGTGCCTCCCCCCGTTGGAGGGGGAGAGGCTTCTCCTTCTTCTTCCTCCTCCTCATCTTCGGAGGCGGAGGGAGCGTTGGGGTTGTCGGGCAAATCCGACGCCCCCGGACACTGGGAACTCTTTCGGGTCCCCGTGGCCTTCTCCTTGGCCTTCTTCTCCGGCACCACGTGAGGTACCAGAACCAGTAGCTTTGCTAATCGTTCGTCTACTGGGCCTTCGGGAAGAGGGGCCGGACAGTCAAACTGTCCGGATGTCCTCTTCCAGTCCTGTCAAAGGAATAGGAGTTTAGATCCTACATAGAATCACACTATGAAATTCGGGTATCCCGTAAGGGATTAAATGTAAACTTACTTCGGAGGCTTGACGTTTGGCGCAGAATCCGCGATCCTCGGTGACGGGAGGGGAGACCTCGGAACTCTTGAAAAAGCACCTTCCAGGCGTCCCTGTGCTTTGTTTCGAAGAGCCGGGATAGAGTCTGGTGCTGGGCCGGGTCGAACTCCCACAAATTAAAGCTCCGTCGTTGACACGGGAGAATCCGGCAGAAGAGCATGACCTGGACGACGTTGACGAGCTTGACCTTCTTGGTCACCAGGTCCCGGACGCAGGGTTGGAGTCCGGTCACCTCTTCCGAACTGCCCCACGACAGGCCCATCTCTTTCCAGGATGTGAGCCGTGTGGGGATGCCGGATCGAAATTCGGGGGTCGCTGCCCACTTTGGGTCGCGCGGCTCGGTGATGTAGAACCACCCCGATTGCCACCCTTTGATGGTCTCCACGAAGGCACCCTCGAGCCAGGTGACGTTGGGCATCTTGCCCACCATGGCGCCTCCGCACTCGGCTTGTCGGCCTTTCACAACCTTCGGCTTGACGCTGAAGGTCTTCAGCCATAGGCCAAAGTGAGGCTGGATGCGGAAGAAGACCTCGCACACGATGATAAACGCCGAGATGTTGAGGATGAATTTTGGGGCCAGATCGTGGAAGTCCAGGCCGTAGTAGAACATGAGCCCCGAATGAACGGGTGAAGAGGAAAACCCAGTCCGTGGAGGAAATGGGGAAGAAAAACAACCCTCTCATGGGGCCTGGGGGTGGGGATGAGTTGCCCCACATCTGGAAGCCGGTGCGTCAAGTCATTAGACAAGTATCCGGCCTTCCTCGGTTTCTTGATTTGCCCCTCCGTAAAGGAGGAGGCCATCCATATACCTCCCGCTCCGGACATGGTTGGAGAAGGTTGAGGTGGGAAGTGGGGGCTTGGGCGCTGGAGCTCGAGCACGCAGGGACGGATAAGAAGAGGAGGAAGAAGGCGTGAATGGAAAGGGCGGATTCTTATCCCCTTATATGGACGGCCAAAACTACGAGCCCCCCACCGGCCTAATAAAACTCGTTTATCTCCCAAGCGCTGCGGTTAATGGCGCGGCGGAATAAGGGGAAACGATCTCTGCTTTGACAAGACGTGCCAAGGAAACCGCCTCGCTAAACGCGCTGAGGTGGAACAATAAAATGAATAAAAGCCTGGCTGTGGCACGATGCCACGCCGCGGAATACGTCAGCAGATCCGATTAACGCAAATATTATTCTCTCTACGGTGGAATGTGGAACTTATTTTGCAGAGCCGGACACTACCCTGGTGTTCAACATCTTTTATGGAATATTCGGAGGAGGAACCCGCCTTGCAATGTCGAAGACAACTTGCGCACTGGACTCGTCGTCATTGAAGTCTGGTTCAGGGGCTACTGAGGGAGTCCTGGATTAGGGGGTGTCCGGATGGCCGGACTAAGACCTTTGGCCGGACTCCCGGACTATGAAGATACAAGATTGAAGACTCCGTCCCGTGTCCGGATGGGACTTTACTTGGCGTGGAAGGCAAGCTTGGCGATACGATATGAAGATCTCCTCCCATTGTAACCGACTCTGTGTAACCCTAGCCCTCTCCGGTGTCTATATAAACCGGAGAGTTTTAGTCCGTAGGACGAACAACAATCATACCATAGGCTAGCTTCTAGGGTTTAGCCACTCTGATCTCTAGGTAGATCTACTCTTGTACTACCCATATCATCAATATTAATCAAGAAGGAGTAGGGTTTTACCTCCATCGAGAGGGCTTGAACCTGGGTAAAAACATCGTGTCCCTTGTCTCCTGTTACCATCCACCTAGACGCACAGTTCGGGACCCCCTACCCGAGATCCGCCGGTTTTGACACCGACACCCCCCTTTCCTTCCTCCCCTCTCTCCCTTCCTTCCCCCTCTCCTACTTGGACAAGGAAAGGAGGGAGTCCTACTCCCGGTGGGAGTAGGACTCCTCCTGGCGCGCCCCTCCTGGCCGGCCGCCCCCTTCCCCTTGCTTCTTTATATACAAGGACAGGGGGCACCTCTAGACACAACAACAATTGATCCTTGAGATCTATTAGCCGTGTGCGGTGCCCCCCCTCCACTATATTCCACCTCGATAATATTGTAGCGGTGCTTAGGCGAAGCCCTGCGTCGGTAGAACATCATCATAGTCACCACGCCGTCGTGCTGACGGAACTCTCCCTCGACACTCGGCTGGATCGGAGTTCGAGGGACGTCATCGAGCTGAACGTGGGCAAGAACTCGGAGGTCCCGTGTTTTCGGTGCTTGATCAGTCGGGCCGTGAAGACGTACGACTACATCAACTACGTTGTTCTAACGCTTCCGCTTTCAGTCTACTAGGGTACATAGACAGCACTCTCCCCTCTCGTTGCTATGCATCACCATGGTCTTGCGTGTGCGTAGGATTTTTTTTTGAAATTACTACGTTCCCCAACAAAAACTGAGCGTAAATGGTATTGAAACAAGGCCTAGGGTTCATACTTTCACTAGTGCAAGTTCTCTCAACAATAATAACATAACTGGATCATATAACTATCCCTCAACATGCAACAAAGAGTCACTCCAAAGTCACTAATAGCAGAGAACAAACGAAGAGATTATTGTAGGGTACGAAACCACCTCAAAGTTATCATTTCTGATCGACCTATTCAAGAGTCCATAGTAAAATAACACGAAGCTATTCTTTCCATTTGATCTATCATAGTGTTCGTACTAGAATAACACCTTAAGACACAAATCAACCAAAACCCTAATGTCACCTAGATACTCCAATGTCACCTCAAGTATCCGTGGGCATGATTATATGATATGCACCACACAATCTCAGATTCATCTATTCAACCAACACAAAGTACTTCAAAGAGTGCCCCAAAGTTTCTACCGGAGATTCAAGACGAAAACGTGTGCCAACCCCTATGCATAGATTCCCAAGGTCACAAAACCCGCAAGTTGATCACCAAAACATACATCAAGTGAATCAATAGAACACCCCATTGTCACCATGGGTATCCCACGCAAGACATACATAAGTGTTCTCAAATCCTTAAAGACTCAATCCGATAAGATAACTTCAAAGGGAAAACTCAATCCATTACAAGAGAGTAGAGGGGGAGAAACATCATAAGATCCAACTATAATAGCAAAGCTCGCTATACATCAAAATCCTATCACCTCAAGAACACGAGATAGAGAGAGATCAAACACATAGATACTGGTACATACCCTCAGCCCCGAGGGTGAACTACTCCCTCCTCGTCATGGAGAGTGCCGAGATGATGAAGATGGCCACCGGTCTATTGTGCTCCTCGATGTTTTTTGGGTATATGGACATATATAGGCAAAATAAGTCGGCCAGGGGAGCCACAAGGGGCCCACGAGGGTGGGGGGCATGCCCAGGGGGTAGGGCGCGCCTCCCTGCCTTGTGGCTTCCTCGTTGCTTCCCTTACATACACTCCAAGTCTCTTGGATTGCTTCCGTTCCAAAAATAACTCTCCCGAAGGTTTCATTCCGTTTGGACTCCGTTTGATATTCCTTTTCTTCGAAACAC
The DNA here is from genome assembly GCF_018294505.1 of Triticum aestivum. Lineage (NCBI taxonomy): Eukaryota > Viridiplantae > Streptophyta > Magnoliopsida > Poales > Poaceae > Triticum > Triticum aestivum. Next base: position 740,677,890 of record NC_057801.1, read on the forward strand.
TGAATAGGCAAAAAAAAACAATATGGGCTGGGCCTTCGGTTAATAGGTCAGTCCCAAAAATGATATAAAAGTGTAAAGTAAAGCCCATAAACATCCAAAACGGGTAATATAATAGCATGGAATAATAAAAAATTATAGATACGTTGGAGACGTATCAATCGCCAACTCCGACGAGCTCCACCCGCTGCAGCCGCTAGAGACGACCATGCTGACCTCGCCCGACCACCACTAGCCAAGTTGCGGGTACGTGCAGGTGTGCCAAAACCTCCGCTACACATTCCCCTCTCTCAAATTGGTAGCCAAGCCCTCCTCGCCGGAGAGAGCTCCGGAGACTCGCCGCCCACCTCAGTTTCCCTCTCTCTCTCTCTTCAAAACTGACAGCGGGTTCACGCCTTCGACGTCACCCCCCCGGTTTCTTTTATTTCAAATTTAAATCAAATTTTGACCAGAACTTTGACTAGCTATAACTCCTAAACCACAAGTCCAAATGAGTTGATTATTTTTGCATTGTGTTCTTACTGGAAAACCCTAGCAGCACACCCAAGATGAGTTTTTTCTCTGCTGTCTAGATTTTCTGGTAATTTTCAGAAGTGTTTTTGATATTTTCTTTTTGTCATTTGAATTATTTTTAGAAGGAGAAGCTTGTCTTGAAGACATCCAGGAGGGGTGTGAAGCTCCTCTGAACTAAGGAAAGCCACACAAACATTTTCATGGTGTCTTTGCAATATCCATGATTTTTCCAACTTGAATATATGATGTTTCTTGCATATAGTTACTAAATGAATAATACTTATGTTAGTTATTTTGTCATGAGCAAGATGCTTAGTTTACAGAAGTTGGTGCTTGAACTAAGTGAGATACAGTATAAGTAGATTAACTATGTGATCTTGTTATGACTATGGTATGATGAACATCGGTATTATTTTCATTTATGCATGATGAGTTTCATATGGAAAATAAGAAACTAAAAATGGTGAGTACAAATAACCAGTGAAAAAGACTCAGCGAAGTTTAGTGATGATTGGTGCAAGTAGAAATTTTGATGAGTTGATCTGTTATTTTCAAGTGATACGAGATGCATGTCATATGGTTGCATGAGCATGGCATATGGTGACTCAAGCATTTCATTTCAAGTTAAACCTGATGTTAATTAAACTTGAACATAAAGTTGATCAGGTCATGGTGCCACTGAATTGGGCTGACCAGTGCAACCACATTTGCATGTTATGGGAAGGTCATTAGTCGGTCCGTTGTCATGCCTCTTGTGGGAGCCTCCAATGAGGGAAGGTTATGGTCGTGCGTTACCTTGGCCCGGTAAGCAGACATAACCTTGTGTGCCCGTTGTTGTTGAGATGGTACCTTGTCCCCATTTGGGACCCTTTTGTTTTGCCACGACGGTGGCCGTTTTGCCTTTGGTAGGCACGGGGTCACCCATGACTTAGCCCAGTGGGGAGTTAGTTGGAGTGGCCGAAAGAGTGTCATGGCAATGGGAGAGTTCTGTCGGAATGTCGTTGGTCCACCCGAATGGGAGTGTGAGGCCATGGGTTCCGTTGTGTGGGTACAATGCGCTACCTATGTAGAGTGTATTAAATCTATCAATAGCCACGCCCGTGGATAAGGGCCCAGTTCGTAAGTAAGTCACGCCATGGATCAACTTTTATAAAGAAATCTTGCACACTAAGTTATTTGCATGCCACTGGTTGAATCATGATGATGTTAGTGAGACTGACCGTTGTGGTTCCGTTTGTGATCCTGAATGATCACCATTTGGTTGCGAGGCAACCCATTGGTAAGAGAGTCCAAGAGACTCGGTGCACAAGATTGTATGCACGGCATGAGAAGCATGTTGTTGTTTGCATTTAATTTGATTAAATGTCATGATATTGTTTGTCATTATGATTATGCTTGTTGTGAGCTTGCAAGTACATTCAATGTACTGACCTGGCGTGTTATGCTAGATTTCAGGAAAGTCTAACTGGATCGGAGTGCTGCCGTGTCTAGATCGTGTCCACATTGGTGTCCCTGTGCTATGGAGTCCCGCTTCGTCGTCGTTCAGCTGCCGCGTAGATGTTGTGATCGAGGCCCCTTTATGTTCACTAAATAATGTACATATTGTGCAGCCGCACTGAGTGTGCCGCTTGGCCTCGCTACTTGATGTAATACCACACTATGCTTCTGCTAGTATCAATAAATCAGTTGTTTTCTGTACCAAGATGTTGTGTATTGCCAGAAGACGTGATCTCTAAGTTGGCAATGCAAGGTAAACCGGTTGCTCTGAGTCGGGGTGCCACATACCCCTACTGCTTTTATGTGTTCACATGATTAGGATACTGTATTAATCATGTTTTATATCTTTTGTTTCAATAAAGTGCCAAGTAAAGCCTTTAGGATTATGTTTGGTGATAGTTGATTTGATCTTGTTGGAAAACAGAAACTTTTGCGTCTAGTAAAACAATTTTCAATAATCACAGAAGTGACGAAAGGTTCTGAATTTTATACACAAGATTTATATACAACTTGCCTACATCTTCCTACTTTTTCAGAAAATTTGGAGTTATATAAGTATGGTTAGAGTACAGATTACTACAGACTATTCTGTTTTTGACAGATTCTGTTTTCAATGCATAGTTTGCTTGTTTTCTAGTTTCTATGGCTTATATTGCTCAATATAAATTGTAGAAATGATAAGGTACAGTAGGCATTGTGTGAGAACAATTATCAATCTTGTCTTTGACACTACCAAAGTGAATGATTTGTTTTATCATACTAACATATCTCACGAAGTTCGGTTAAGGTTTGTGTGATTGAAGTTTTCAAGTTTTGGGTGAGATATCGATATGAAGAGAATAAGGAGTGGTAAGACCCCAAGCTTGGGGATGCCCAAGGCACTCCAAGGTAATATTCAAGGAATATTCAAGCAACTAATCTTGGGGATGGCCCGGAAGGTATCCCTTCTTTCGTTTCCGACATTATTAGTAACCTTACTTGGAGCTACATTTTCATTCGTCACATGATATGTGTTTTGCTTGGAGCGTCATGTTTTTGCTAGGATTTGCTTGCTGTTACTTGGAATAATGTTTTGCATCTTTCATTTCAATAGAAATGTCAAGTATAGCCTTTTCCATGCTTATTTTGCAAGTCTATATGTGTCTGTTTGAAAACAGAAAGTTGCACGCTAGTGCGTGAATTCTCTAGAAATGTCAGAATGTGATAAAATGTTGAAACACAATAAGCTATCATAAATTTTATAAAGTTTGGTAATTTTCCATAATTTTAAAAGTTAGATAAGTATGAATCTTCTTGCATTCTTTACAGACTGTTCTATTTAGACAGATTGCTGTTATGTTTGCATTGTTTGCTTGTTTAATGATTCTATTTGAGAATAGGATTATTAAATATGAAGAGGCATTTAGTATGAAATGTCAAATAATAATTTTAGTGATTTTTTACAGTAGAGAATGATAAGGTTATTGCATTGATTTATACTAACTTATCTCATGAGTTCTTGTTGAGTTTTGCGTGAATGAAGTTTTTAAGATTTATGGAGACCATGATATAAAAGGAATTAAGGAGACATAAAAGCTCAAGCTTAGGGATGCCTAAGGCATCCCAAGTTAATACTCCCTCCGTCCCAAAATAAGTGTCTCAACTTTGTACTAGCTCTAGTACAAATTTGTACTAAGCTCAAGACACTTATTTTCGGACGGAGGGAGTATTCCAAGAAGTCTCAAGCATCTAAACTTGGGGATGCCCCCGTAGGCATCACACCTTTCTTCATCAACAATTATCGGTTAGTATCGGTTGAGCCTGAGTTTTTGCCTCTTCACATGAGTGTGCTATTCTTAGAATATCATTTTATTTCATTTCGCTTGCTGTTTTAATAAAATACTTAGATCTGAAAGTTTTTGAATAAAAGAGAGTCCTCAAATAGCAACCCATTTACATAACTACTCGCTTGATCTTCACTTATATCTTTTTAGATTAGTTTGTCTTTTACTATTGTGCTTCACTTATCCTATGAGTAAATTGTTAAATGAATTGAATATCATGAAGTTGAAATTATATGTTCATATCATGCCTAGTAGTAGCTTCACATTGGCTTTAGAAAGTGAAATCTTTTGAAGCTTGACAGTCACAATATTGGTCATACAAGTAATTCATGAATGATTAGTATAAGGAATAGAACTTCCACATGCAAATATATTATCTTGGACATCTTCTATGATTGTGAATACCCATTAATTATTTTCAAACTTGAGCAAATTAGTTGAATTTGGACAAGGAGGACAACATAATGAGTTATGGTTGTGTATATTTGCATAAAAGTTATATTGTTATGGATCCTCCAACATGTGGTGTTTGCCTAGGATCTTTTACTAGCCAAAAAATTCATACTAAGTAGAGGTACTACTTGTGCATCCAAAAACCCTTAAACCCAGTTTCTTGCCATGAGTGTCCACCATATCTACCTATGGATTGAATAAGATCCCTCAAGTAAGTTGTCATCGTTGCATAAAGCAATAAAAATTGCTCCCAAATATGTTTCATCTTTTATTGTAAGGGAAAATTGAGCGTTGTACGAACTTGTGATGGCAAAGTAATAAAAGCGATGGACTGCATAATAAAGGTTGCTATCATAAGGGGCAATATAACGTGATGTTCCTTTGCATTAAGAGCTTGAGCATCCAAAAATAAAAAGTGCATGAAAACCTCTACTTCCCTCTGCGAAGGGCCTATCTTTTACTTTTTAGTATTTACTTTTATGCAAAGAGTCAATAGTATACATTCAACTTCAGTTATTTTCTAGTTGGCAAGCATCGTGTGGAGGGGAAAGATCTACGCACATATGACCAGTCAAATATATTTGATCGTGATTTATTATTGTTGAAAATTATCTCTATGATCAATGAGTTGGACGCGAAACATTAAGCCCCTATCTTTCTCTGTGTTTGATGGATGCCATTTGTTCTAAGAATATGCTTTGAGTAGTAGCAATCATGGAAGACTATATGATGATTGAGTATGTGGAGCTCTTACTTAGACTCTATTGAATAAGTTGAATTACAATTGTTTGGTGACTGAGAATATAGGTTGTTGAGTTTCAAGAGAATTCATTGTTTGAACCCTAACAAGTGAATTGGTTGCTACTTTAACATGGGAAGTTTTATGAGAAAGAATTCCGGTTATGATGCTAGGAAAGTGATTGAAATTATCATTGATCAAACTTGTGCACTTTGCTAGCATTCACACTTCATAAATATTTCTTTTATCATTTACCTACTCGAGGACGAGTAGGAATTAAGTTTGGGGATGCTGATAAATCTCCAATGTATCTATAATTTATGAAGTATTCATGCTGTTATATTATCATTCTTGGATGTTTTACAATCATTTCATAGCAACTTTATATCATTTTTCGGGACTAACCTATTGACTTAGTGCCCAGTGCCAGTTGCTGTTTTTTGCTTGTTTTTTACATCACAGAAAATCAATACCAAACGGAGTCCAAACGCAGCAAAACTTTTTGGAGATTTTTTTGGACCAGAAGACACCCGGTGGGCCAAAGAAGTACCAGAGGGGAGCTCCGAGGGGAGCACAACCCGCCAGGGCACGCTTGGGGGCCCAGACGCGCCCAGGTGGGTTGTGCCCACCTTGGTGGCCTCCCGCACCCCCTCTTTCAACCTATAAATTGCCAAATATTCCAAAAACCCCGAAGATAACCCTAGATCAGAAGTTCCTCCGCCGCAAGCCTCTACAGCCATGAAAAACCAATCTAGACCCCGTTCCGGCACTCCGCCGGAGGGGTAAATCATCACCGGTGGCCATCTTCATCATCTCGGCGGCCACCATGATGAGGAGGGAGTAGTCCACCCTCGGGGCTGAGGGTTTGTACCAGTAGCTATGTGTTTAATCTCTCTCTCTCTCTCTCTCTCTCTCTCTTGTGTTCTTGAGATGTCACGATCTTGATGTATCACGGGCTTTGTTAATATAGTTGGATCATATGGTGTTTTCCCCTCTCTATCTTGTTGTGAATTGAGTTTTCCCTTTGAGATTTCATTTTATCGGATTGAATACTTTTATGGATTTGAGAGCATCACTTGATATATGTCTTGCATATGAATACCCGTGGTGACAATGGGGTATTATATTGATTCACTTGAGATATGTTTTGGCACTCAACTCGCGGATTCCCGAGGTGACATTGGGGTAATCTATGCATAGGGGTTGATGCATGTTCTCGTCTTTTGTTTCTCTAGTAGAAATCTTGGGGCACTCTTTGAGGTTCTTTGTGTTGGATTGAGTATTATGAATCTGAATTTGCTTGGTGTTATTTTAGTACGAACTCTTGATAGATCGACCGGAAAGAATAACTTGGTGTTATTTTATTATGAACTCTTGATAGATCAATCAGAAAGAATAACTTGGTGTTATTTTAGTACGAACTCTTGGATAGATCGATCAGAAAGAATAGCTACAAACAATTTCTTCTTATGTTCTCCGCTAGATAAGAACTTTGGAGTGATTCTTCATCGCACGTTGAGGGATTGTTATGTGATCCAATTAGATTAGCATTTTCGAGAGATTGCAGTATCAAAAGTACGGACCAAAGGCCTTGTTTTCAAGCATTGCAGTACCGTTTGTGCTCCCTTTTATCAATTGTTTTTTTTATTGTTACTATTACAAAAATCAATATCTACTATCCATATTACACTTGTATCACCATCTCTTCGCTGAACTAGTGCACCTATACAAATTACCATTGTATTTGGTGTGTCGGGGACACAAGAGACTCTTTGTTGTTTGGTTGCAGGGTTGTATGAGAGAGACATCTTCATCCTACGCCTCCCACAGATTGATAAACCTTAGGTGATCCACTTGAGGGAAATTTGCTACTATCCTACAAAACTCTGCGCTTGGAGGCCCAACACAAGTCTACAAGAACAAGTTGTGTAGTAGACATCAGATGTCGTTGCCATATTCATGCATCTCCATCCATGTCGTCGTCCATGGTGAGGTCGACGTGTGGTGGAGGCTGCCAGAGGTTGGTCGGTGGCCCCTGTGGTAGCTGCCAGGTCGGAAGCACCTTCGACACCTCCTCTCGTGGTGACGGCTCCTGCTCTGGTGACTGTGGCGGCGTGAGTGACCATGGCCCGACACCCATCGCGTCAACCATCGCTGGCGCCATGGACGACCAGCTCCATCTTTGGCCCACCAAACGCGAGTTTGGGGCCGCGCACACGCGTATGCCCGCGCATTTGGAGTGGGCTCAGAGCACGTGTAGGACACGGTGTAGGATCGAAAGTATGTCTAGAGGGGGGAGGGTGATTAGACTACTTGACCAAATAAAAACCTAACATTTTCCCATTTTAGTTCTTGGTAGATTTTAGCAACTTAGCACAAGTCAAGCAATCGCAACACAATTCAAGCAAGCATGCAAAAGAGTATATGAGCAGCGGAAAGTAAAGCATGCAACTTGCAAGAAAGTAAATGGGGGAGTTCGGAGGGAGCAGACGCAATGTTGACATAGAGATTTTTGGCGTGGTTCCGATAGGTGGTGCTATCGTACATCCACGTTGATAGAGACTTCAACCCACGGAGGGTAACGGCTGCGAGAGTCCATGGAGGGCTCCGCCCACGAAGGGTCCACGAAGAGGCAACCTTGTTTATCCCACCATGGCCATCGCCCACGAAGGACTTGCCTCACTTGGGTAGATCTTCACGAAGTAGGCAATCTCCTTGCCCTTACAAACTCCTTGGTTCATGTACGATCGAAAGTATGTCTAGAGGGGGGGGTGATTAGACTACTTGACCAAATAAAAATCTAGCATTTTCCCAATTTTAGTTCTTGGAAGATTTTAGCAACTTAGCACAAGTCAAGAAATCAACCTACACATGCAATTCTAAGAGTATAGCAGCGGAATATAAAGCAATTGCATATGAAGGTAAAGGGAGGAGTTTGAGGAGGCAAACGCAATGTTGACACAGAGATTTTTTTAGCCGTGGTTCTGATAGGTGGTGCTATCGTACATCCACGTTGATGGAGACTTCAACCCACGAAGGGTAACGGTTGCACGAGTCCACGGAGGGCTCCACCCACAAAGGGTCCACGAAGAAGCAACCTTGTCAATCCCACCATGGTCGTCGCCCACGAAGGACTTGCCTCACTAGGGTAGATCTTCACGAAGTAGGCGGTCTCCTTGACCTTACAAACTCCTTGGTTCAACTCCACAATCTTGTCGGAGGCTCCCAAGTGACACCTAGCCAATCTAGGAGACACCACTCTCCAAGAAGTAACAAATGGTGTGTTGATGATGAACTCCTTGCTCTTGTGCTTCAATGATAGTCTCCCCAACACTCAACTCTCTCTCACAGGATTTGGATTTGGTGGAAAGAAGATTTGAGTGGAAAGCAACTTGGGGAAGGCTAGGGATCAAGATTCATGTGGTAGGAATGGAATATCTTGACCTCAACACAAGTGTAGGTGGTTCTCTCTCAGAAAATGTATGTTGGAAGTGTAGGCATGTTCTGATGGCTCTCTCCACGAATGAAGAGTGGGTGGAGGGGTATATATAGCCTCCACACAAAATCTAACCGTTACACACAACTTACCAAACTCGTTGGGACCGAATCATGAAACTCGGTCGGACCGATTTAGTAAATAATGTGACCGTTAGAATTTTTGGTGGGACCGACATGTCAACTCGGTGGGACCGATATGGTTAGGGTTAGGGCATAACGTAATCTCAGTGAGACCGATTACACAAACTCGGTGAGACTGCTTTTGGTAATAGACACAGAGAGGTTTGGTATGGCAAACTCGGTGGGACCGATTCGCTCATCTCAGTTGGAGCGAAACGTTACGAAAGGGAAACAGTGAGTTTGCATTACAATCTCGGTGGGACCGATCATTCATCTTGTTTTGACCGAAACATTACGAAGGGAAACAGAGAGATTACAATCCCATCTCGGCGAGACCGAGATCCCTATCGGTGAGACCGAAAAGACTAGGGTTTGTGGCAATGGCTATGTCAACAGAACTCGGTGGCGCCGGATAGATAGTTTCGGTGGGGCCGAGTTTGAATTTTGGTTTGGGACATATGTGGATGTGAGAAAGTAGTTGAGGGCTTTGGATCATATCACTAAGCACTTTGAGCAAGAAACTCATTAAGCAACACCTCATCCCCTCTTGATAGTATTAGCTTTTCTTATAGACTCAATGTGATCTTGGATCACTAAAATGGAAAATGTAGAGTCTTGTGCTTTGAGCTTGAGCCAATCCTTTTGTCCTTAGCATTTTGATGGATCCACTTTTCTCATCCATGCCATGCCAATCATTGAGCTTTCCTGAAATATTTATCTTGAAATAGCATTAGCTCAATGAGCTATTGTTGGAAATATGCCCTAGAGGCAATATAATAAAATGATTATTATTATATTTCCTTGTTCATGATAATTGTATATTATTCATGCTATAATTGTGTTATCCGGAAATCATAATACATGTGTGAATACATAGACCATAACATGTCCCTAGTGAGCCTCTAGTTGACTAGCTCGTTGATCAACAGATGGTCATGGTTTCCTGATGGACATTGGATGTCATTGATAACAGGATCACATTGTTAGGAGAATTATGTGATGGACAAGACCCAATTCTAAGCATAGCACAGGATCGTGTAGTTCGTTTGCTAGAGCTTTTCCAATGTCAAGTATCATTTCCTTAGACCATGAGATCCTGTAACTCCCGGATACCATAGGAGTGCTTTGGGTGTACCATACGTCACAACGTAACTGGGTGACTATAAAGGTATGCTACAGGTATCCCCGAAAGTATCTATTGGGTTGACACGGATCGAGACTGGGATTTGTCACTCCGTATGACGGAGAGGTATCTCTGACCCCACTCGGTAATGCATCATCATAATAATCTCAATGTGACCAAGTGGTTGGTCATGGGATCATGCATTACGGTACGAGTAAAGTGACTTGCCGGTAACGAGATTGAACGAGGTATTGGGATACCGACGATCGAATCTCGGGCAAGTAACATACCGATTGACAAAGGGAATTGTATACGGGATTACTTGAATCCTTGACATCGTGGTTCATTCGATGAGATCATCGTGGAACATGTGGGAGCCAACATGGGTATCTAGATCCCGCTGTTGGTTATTGATCGGAGAGTCGTCTCGGTCATGTCTGCGTGTCTCCCGAACCCGTAGGGTCTACACACTTAAGGTTCGGTGACGCTAGGGTTGTAGAGATATTAGTATGCGGTAATCCAAAAGTTTTTGGAGTCCCAGATGAGATCCCGGACGTCACGAGGAGTTCCGGAATGGTCCGGAGGTGAAGATTTATATATAGGAAGTCCAGTTTCGGCCACCGGGAAAGTTTCGGGGGTCACCGGTATTGTACCGGGACCACCGAAAGGGTCCCGGGGGTCCACCGGGTGGGGCCACCTATCCCGGAGGGCCACATGGGCTGAAGTGGGAGGGGAACCAGCCCCTGGTGGGCTGGTGCGCCCCCCTTGGGCCTCCCCTGCGCCTACGGTTGAAAACCCTAGGGGTGGGGGGCGCCCCACTTGGCCTGGGGGGCAAGTTCCCCCCTTGCCCCCCCCCCATGAGATGGGATCTCTAGGAGTCGGCGTCCCCCAGGACCCTTATATAAAGAGGGGGGGAGGGCCGCTCAACCTAGTCCCTAGCGCCTCCCTCTCCCCCCGTACCACCTCTCCCTCTTGCTGAGCTTGGCGAAGCCCTGCCGAGATCGCTGCTACTTCCACCACCACGCCGTCATGCTACTGGATCTCCATCAACCTCTCCTTCCCCCTTGCTTGATCAAGAAGGAGGAGACGTCTTCCCCAACCGTACGTGTGTTGAACGCGGAGGTGCCGTACGTTCGGCACTAGGATCTTCGGTGATTTGGATCACGACGAGTACGACTCCCTCAACCCCGTTCTCTTGAATGCTTCTGCTCGTGATCTACAAGGGTATGTAGATGCACTCCTCTCTCTCGTTGCTAGATGACTCCATAGATTGATCTTGAAGAAGCGTAGAAATTTTTTATTTTCTGCAACGTTCCCCAACAGTGGCATCATGAGCTAGGTCGACGCGTAGTTTCTATGCATGAGTAGAACACAATCTTGTTGTGGGCGTAGATGTTGTCAATTTTCTTGCCACTACTAGTCTTATCTTGTTTCGGCGGCATCGTGGGATGAAGCGGCCCGGACCGACCTTACCCGTACGCTTATGTGAGATAGGTTCCACCGACTGACATGCACTAGTTGCATAAGGTGGCTAGCGGGTGTTTGTCTCTCCTACTTTAGTCGGATCAGATTCGATGAAAAGGGTCCTTATGAAGGGTAAATAGAAATTGGCATATCACGTCGTGGTTTTGACGTAGGTAAGAAACTTTCTTGCTAGAACCCTATTGCAGACACGTAAAACATGCAACAACAATTAGAGGACGTCTAACTTGTATTTGCAGCATATGCCTTGTGATGTGATATGGCCAAAAGGATGTGATGAATGAATTATATGTTATGTATGAGATTGATCATGTTCTTGTCATAGGAATCATGACTTGCATGTCTATGAGTATGACAACCGACAGGAGCCATAGGAGTTGTCTTAATTATTGTATGACCTACGTGTCAATGAATAAACGCCATGTAATTACTTTACTTTATTGCTAAACCGTTAGCCTTAGTAGTAGAAGTAATAGTTGGCGAACAACTTCATGGAGACACAATGATGGAGATCATGATGATGGAGATCATGGTGTCATGCCGGTGACGAAGATGATCATGGTGCCCCGAAGATGGAGATCAAAGGAGCAATATGATATTGGCCATATCATGTCACTATTTGATTGCATGTGATGTTTATCATGTTTTTGCATCTTATTTGCTTAGAACGACGGTAGTAAATAAGATGATCCCTCATAATAATTTCAAGAAAGTGTCCCCCTAACTATGCACCGTTGCGAAAGTTCGTTGTTTTGAAGCACCACGTGATAATCGGGTGTGATAGATTCCAACGTCCACATACAACAGGTGTAAGACAGATTTACACATGCAAAACACTTAGGTTGACTTGATGAGCCTAGCATGTACAGACATGGCCTCGGAACACAAGAGACCGAAAGGTCGAACATGAGTCGTATAGAAGATACGATCATCATGGAGATGTTCACCGATGATGACTAGTCCATCTCACATGATGATCGGACACGACCTATTGACTCGGATCATGGATCACTTAGATGACTAGAGGGATGTCTATCTGAGTGGGAGTTCATTAAATAATTTGATTAGATGAACTTAATTATCATGAACTTAGTCTAAAAACCTTTGCAAAATGTCTTGTAGATCAAATGGCCCACGCTCATGTCAACCTCAATTTCAACGTGTTCCTAGAGAAAACCAAGTTGAAAGATGATGGCAGCAACTATACGGACTGGGTCCGGAACCTGAGGATCATCCTCATAGCTGCCAAGAAAGCATATGTCCTAGAAGCACCGCTAGGTGATGCACCCATCCCAGAGAACCAAGACGTTATGAACGCTTCGCAGTCGCGTGCTCATGATTACTCCCTCATTCAGTGTGGCATGCTTTACAGCTTAGAACCGGGGCTCCAAAAGCGTTTTGAGCAACACGGAGCATATGAGATGTTCGAAGAGCTGAAAATGGTTTTCCAAGCTCATGCCCGGGTCGAGAGATATGAAGTCTCCCACAAGTTCTAAAGTTGTAAGATGGTGGAAAATAGTTCTATCAGCGAGCACATACTCAAAATGTCTGGGTTGCACAACCGCTTGTCCCAGCTGGACATTAACCTCCCGGATGAGGTGGTCATTGACAGAATCCTTCAGTCGCTCCCACCTAGCTACAAGAGCTTTGTGATGAACTACAATATGCAGGGGATGGTGAAAACTATTCCTGAAGTATTTTCAATGCTGAAATCAGCGGAGGTAGAAATCAAAAAGGAACATCAAGTGTTGATGGTCAATAAAACCACTAGTTTCAAGAAAGGCAAGGGTAAGAAGAACTTCAAGAAGGATGGCAAGGGAGTTGCCGCGCCCGGTAAGCCAGTTGCCGGGAAGAAGCCAAAGAATGGACCCAAACCTGAGACTGAGTGCTTTTATTGCAAGGGAAGGGGACACTGGAAGCGGAACTGCCCCAAATACTTAGCGAACAAGAAGGCCAACAACACTAAAGGTATATGTGATATACATGTAATTGATGTGTACCTTACCTGTACTCATAGTAGCTCCTGGGTATTTGATACCGGTGCGGTTGCTCATATTTGTAACTCAAAATAGGAGCTGCGGAATAAGCGGAGACTGGCGAAGGACGAGGTGACGATGCGCGTCAGGAATGGTTCCAAGGTCGATGTGACCGCCGTCGGCACGCTACCTCTACATTTACCTACGGGGTTAGTTTTAAACCTCAATAATTGTTATTTAGTGCCAGCTTTGAGCATGAACATTGTATCTAGATCTCGTTTAATAAGAGATGGCTACTCATTTAAATCCGAGAATAATGGTTGTTCTATTTATATGAGAGATATGTTTTATGGTCATGCCCCGCTGGTCAATGGTTTATTCTTAATGAATCTCGAACATGATGTTACATATATTCATAGTGTGAATACCAAAAGATGTAAGATTGATAATGATAGTCTCACATATCTGTGGCACTGCCGCCTTGGTCACATTGGTGTCAAATGCATGAAGAAGCTCCATACAGATGGACTTTTGGAGTCTCTTGATTTCGAATCATTTGACACGTGCGAACCATGCCTCATGGGTAAAATGACCAAGACTCCGTTCTCCGGAACAATGGAGCGAGCAACCAACTTATTGGAAATTATATATACTGATGTGTGCGGTCCAATGAGCATTGAGGATCGCGGTGGCTATCGTTATGTTCTCACTCTCACTGATGACTTAAGTAGATATGGGTATGTCTACTTGATGAAACATAAGTCTGAGACCTTTGAAAAGTTCAAGGAATTTCAGAATGAGGTAGAGAATCAACATGACCGAAAAATAAAGTTCTTACGATCAGATTGTGGAGGAGAATATTTAAGTCACGAATTTGGTACGAACTTGAGGAAATGTCGAATCGTTTCACAACTCACGCCGCCTGGAACACCTCAGCGTAATGGTGTGTTCGAGCATCATAATCGCAATCTATTGGATATGATGCGATCTATGATGTTACTCACTAATTTATCGCTATCATTTTGGGGATACGCTCTAGAGACAGCTACATTCACTTTAAATAGGGCACCGTCTAAATCCGTTGAGACGACACCGTATGAATTATGGTTTGGGAAGAAACCTAAGTTGTCGTTTCTAAAAGTTTGGGGATGCGATGCTTATGTCAAGAAACTTCAACCTGAAAAGCTCGAACCCAAGTCGGAAAAATGCGTCTTCATAGGATACCCTAAGGAAACCATTGGGTTTACCTTCTACCTCAGATCCAAAGGCAAGATCTTTGTTGCCAAGAACGGATCCTTTCTGGAGAAAGAGTTTCTCTCGAAAGAAGTAAGTGGGAGGAAAGTGGAACTTGATGAAGTACTACCTCTTGAACCGGTAAGTAGCGCAGCTCAGGAAGATGTTCCTGTGATGCCTGCACCGACTAGAGAGGAAATCAATGATGATGATCAAGGTACTTCGGATCAAGTTACTACTGAACTTCGTAGGTCCACGAGGACACGTTCCAGACCAGAGTGGTAGGGCAACCCTGTCCTGGAAATCATGTTGTTAGACAATGGTGATCCTTCGAACTATGAAGAAGCAATGGCGGGCCCAGATTCCAACAAATGGCTTGAAGCCATGCAATCCGAGATAGGATCCATGTATGAAAACAAAGTGTGGACTTTGACAGACTTGCCCGATGATCGGTGAGCGATAGAAAACAAATGGATCTTTAAGAAGAAGAAGGACGCGGATGGTAATGTTACCATCTATAAAGCTCGACTTGTTGCTAAGGGTTATCGACAGTTCAAGGGGTTGACTATGATGAGAATTTCTCTCCCGTAGTGAAGCTGAAGTCCGTCCGAATCATGTTAGCAATTGCCGCATACTATGATTATGAGATATGGCAAATGGACGTCAAAACAGCATTCTTTAACAGCTATCTTAAGGAAGAACTGTATATGATGCAACCGGAAGGTTTTGTCGATCCTGAGAATGCTAACAATGTATGCAAACTCTAGCGATCCATTTATGGGCTGGTGCAAGCATCTCAGAGTTGGAACATTCGCTTTGATGAGATGATCAAAGCATTTGGGTTTATGCAGACTTATGGAGAAGCCTGCGTTTACAAGAAAGTGAGTGGGAGCTCTGTAGCATTTCTCATATTATATGTTGATGACATACTTTTGATGGGAAATGATATATAACTTTTGGACAGCATTAAGGCCTACTTGTATAAGTGTTTTTCAATGAAGGACCGGAGAAGCTGCTTACATATTAGGCATCAAGATCTATAGGGATAGATCAAGACGCCTCATAGGTCTTTCACAAAGCACATACCTTGATAAGATATTGAAGAAGTTCAATATGGATTAGTCCAAGAAGGGGTTCTTGCCTGTGTTGCAAGGTGTGAAATTGAGCTCAGCTCAATGCCTGACCATGGCAGAAGATAGAGAAAAGATGAGTGTCATCCCCTATGCCTCGGCTATAGGGTCTATTATGTATGCCATGCTGTGTACCAGACCTGATGTAAACCTTGCCGTAATTTTGGTAGGAAGGTACCAAAGTAATCCCGACATGGAACACTAGACAGCGGTCAAGAATATCCTGAAGTACCTGAAAAGGACTAAGGATATTTTTCTCGTTTATGGAGGTGATGAAGAGCTTGTCGTAAAGGGTTACATCGACGCTAGCTTCAACACAGATCTGGATGACTCTAAGTCACAAACCGGATACGTGTATATTTTGAATGGAGGGGCAGTAAGCTGGTGGACTTGCAAGCAAAGCGTCGTGGCGGGATCTACATGTGAAGCAGAGTACATGGCAGCCTCGGAGGCAGCGCATGAAGCAATTTGGATGAAGGAGTTCATCACCGACCTAGGAGTCATACCCAATGCGTCGGGGCTGGTCACTCTCTTCTGTGACAACACTGGAGCTATTGCCCTTGCCAAGGAGCCCAGGTTTCACAAGAAGACCAGGCACATCAAGCGCTGCTTCAACTCCATTCGTGAAAATGTTCAAGATGGAGACATAGATATTTTCATAGTGCATACAGATCTGAATGTCGCAGATACGTTGACTAAACCTCTTCCGCGAGCAAAACATGATCAACACCAGAACTCTATGGGTCTTCGATTCATCACAATGTAACTAGATTATTGACTCTAGTGCAAGTGGGAGACTGTTGGAAATATGCCGAGGCAATAATAAAATGATTATTATTATATTTCCTTGTTCATGATAATTGTCTATTATTCATGCTACAATTGTCTTATCCACAAATCATAATACATGTGTGAATACATAGACCGTAACATGTCCCTAGTGAGCCTCTAGTTGACTAGCTCGTTGATCAACAGATAGTCATGGTTTCCTAACTATGGACATTGGATGTCATTGATAACGGGATCACATCATTAGGAGAATGATGTGATGGACAAGACCCAATCCTAAGCATAACACAAGATCATGTAGTTCATTTGCTAGAGCTTTTCCAATGTCAAGTATCATTTCCTTAGACCATGAGATCGTGTAACTCCCGGATACCGTAGAAGTGCTTTGGGTGTACCAAACGTCACAACATAACTGGGTGACTATAAAGGTATGCTACAGGTATCCCGAAAGTATCTGTTGGGTTGACACGGATCGAGACTGGGATTTGTCACTCCATATGACGGAGAGGTATCTCTGGGCCCACTCGGTAATGCATCATCATAATGATCTCAATGCGACCAAGTGGTTGGTCACGGGATCATGCATTACGGTACGAGTAAAGTGACTTGCCGGTAACAAGATTGAACGAGGTATTGGGATACCGGCAATCGAATCTCGGGCAAGTAACGTACCGATTGACAAAGGGAATTGTATACGGGATTACTTGAATCCTCGACATCGTGGTTGACTCGATGAGATCATCGTGGAACATGTGGGAGCCAACATGGGTATCCAGATCCCACCGTTGGTTATTAACTGGAGAGTCGTCTCGGTCATGTCTGCGTGTCTCCCGAACCTGTAGGGTCTACACACTTAAGGTTCGGTGACGCTAGGGTTGTAGAGATATTAGTATGCGGTAATCCGAAAGTTGTTCGAAGTCCCGGATGAGATCCCGAACGTCACGAGGAGTTCCTGAATGGTCCGGAGGTGAAGATTTATATGTAGGAAGTCCAGTTTCGGCCACCGGGAAAGTTTCAGGGGTCCACCGGGTGAGGCCACCTATCCCGGAGGGCCACATGGGCTGAAGTGGGAGGGGAACCAGCCCCTGGTGGGCTGGTGCGCCCCCCTTGGGCCTCCCCTGCGCCTAGGGTTGGAAACCCTAGGGGTGGGGGGGCGCCCCACTTGGCTTGGGGGGCAAGTTCCCCCCTTGCCCCCCCCCATGAGATGGGATCTCTAGGGGCCGGCGTCCCCCAGGGCCCCTATATAAAGAGGGGGAGGGAGGGCTGCGTAACCTAGTCCCTGGCACCTCCCTCTCCCCCCGTACCACCTCTCCCTCTCGCTGAGCTTGGCGAAGCCCTGCCGAGATCGCCGCTACTTCCACCACCACGCCGTCGTGCTGCTGGATCTCCATCAACCTCTCCTTCCCTATTGCTGGATCAAGAAGGAGGAGACGTCTTCCCCAACCGTACATGTGTTGAACGCGGAGGTGCCGTCCGTTTGGCACTAGGATCTTCGGTGATTTGGATCACGGCGAGTATGACTCCCTCAACCCCGTTCTCTTGAACGCTTCCACTCGTGATCTACAAGGGTATGTAGATGCACTCCTCTCTCTCGTTGCTAGATGACTCCATAGATTGATCTTGGTGAAGCATAGAAATTTTTTATTTTTGGCAACGTTCCCCAACAGCTATATGTTGTTAGGAATTACCAAAACCACCCAGGGATAGTTGCACTTTCAATCTCCCCCTTTTTGGTAATTGATGACAACATATAGATCAAAGCTTCGACAAATGATAATAAGATTGAAAACATCATCGCTTTGAGAAGTATGTGATAAGTAAGAGCTCCCCCTAAATTTGTGCATTATTTAAAATTTGCTTTGGACTGCAAATGCACAATGTGTTAGGATCATGGGTTACTCTTTCATGTCGCATAAATCTTGGTGGAGCGCTCAAAATGATAATAATTGAACATATGCACTCATCACCAAGCAAAGTGAATGATTATATAAGGATATAAGAGATAATATCATCCAACAAGCAATAATGTAGCATATGATCAAACACATGATCATCCAAGTATCTCACAAAAGGCATAGTGTATCAAGCAAACACACAATAAAGAAGTTCAACCACCAAAAACAAGAGAGATCAAAAGCAACACTCTCTCGAAGCCTATGATCTATACATTTTTCTCCCCCTTTGGCAACAAGTTACCAAAAAGTTCAAAAATGCATAGTGCTAAACGACTCTCAGGCTTGGTTTTCATGAGGTGGTGTAGAGATGACTCCAAGGACGAAAGCATCAGTTGATGTAGTTGGAGCTGGTGGAGTGGCTGCTGGAGCTGGTGGCACTGAAGCTGTGGCAGCTGGTGCAGAATATGTAGCTCTAGTATCTGGACAAGGCACTGCAGCCGATCTCTGTCCTCTGGGCACTCTAGCAAATGCATCTGTAGTAGACTTTCCCTTCTTCTCCTCCACATCCTCCTAAAGTTGCTCAACTGCAGTTTGGATCTCAGTGACCTTCACATCAAGAGCATAAAACTTCTGCTCAATGATCCTCTCCAAGCTTTCCTGGTTTTGAGTCAGGGTGGCCAAGCCCTTCTCAATTCTCAAGGTGGAGGCAATCAAATAGCCAAGCTGATCTTGCTTGCTCTTCAGGAACACTTGAGATGCCTCTTCAGCAGTAGGCATCTTTGCAGCTTTTTCTGCCCTTGCCTTCTCTCTCTTCTCATGTGCTTGTACAGATGATGGTTCCTCTTCATTCATCTCAACTGTGTTATCTTCAAACTCAGGATATAAGGGTAGATGCTCCTTATCCAAAAGATATGTGCCTATGCCCATCTTTGAGTTGATGAGCCCCTGAATGTGTGGAGCATACCCACAACTTCTCTTCTGATCAGCTGCTGTTCTCTTGATTCTTTCCACATTCAGACTCATGACTTTGAATTTTTGAGGCACATCAAACAAATGCAGCAAGTTGATAGCATGCCCTCTGATCATCTTGTGATCTCCAGACTTGGGTAGCAATGTGTGCCTAAGGATCCAGTTGATTGTAGGCAGACCAGACAATAAGAAGTGTACATATCCAAGCTTATGAGTTTCCAAAGCTTTATCTGGGATCTCTCTATACATGTGTGCCATAGAGTTGTGGTATTTCTTCTTCTCAGCATATACATCCAAGTCATCTTCAGATTCTTTTGGAGCATTGATCAACTGAGCCCATTCTTCAACAGTGGATTGGTACCTAGTACCCTCAGACATCCAGATGATCTTCCCATCTGGGTAGAAGTGAGTTGTGGAGTAAAACTGCATGATGAGCTCATCATTCCACTTGGTGAGCTTTTGGGCAACAAATTCATCAACTCCACATGATTTGAAGCTATCATATACTCCTGGATAGTGAGCTTCATTTTTCTTGATGTAGTCCCAGTTGATCCATCTCATGTCACACACAATGTGCTTCTTGTCAAGCAAAATTGTCTCATAAAAATCATGTTGCTCCTTTGTGTGAAATCTGTAGTCAATTGTTGTCCTTCTCCTCACATCATATGGATCTGACTGTCTCCACAATCTCAGTCCAGCATCCTTTCTGATGTGCATGTCTTCAGCTATTGGATGAGCATCATTATGGTCAGAAATCTTGGGCTTCAACTTCCTCAAAACAAGTGAATCATCTTGTTCTTCAGCAGCTTCAGGCACTGGGGCCTTGTTCTTCTCTGATGCAGGTACACTTCTGGTGTTCCTCTTGGGTTTAGGCTTTGAAGCTGGAGCAGCAGCCTTGGGAGCAGCTTTGGGCTTAGATGGAGCAGCCCCTGATGTGATTGCATCTCCCATGAGCTTCTGAGCTTTGGGTGCTGGTGCAGCATCCTCTTCCTCTTCTTCTTCTTCATCAGAATCTCTCCTCATAGAGGGCTTGCCAAGAACTTTGGCAGTAGTGGTTCTCACCCTCTTCTTCTTCTTCTTATCTTCACCAGCAGCTTCTTCTTCAGACTCAATAGTGAACTTCATAGTTTCACTAGTGGCAACCTTCCTAGGTTTGGATGTGGGCACTCTCCTGGCAGGTGCCTTCTTGTTTATGCCTGGCTTAGTGGTAGCAGTTGTGCCATACTCCTTTTTCAGCACCTTCTTCTTTGAAGTGGCCTCATCCTCAATAGCAATGTAGTCCTCATCTTCAGAATCTGAGGTTTTCTTATTCCTTGTCCTGGTGGCTGCTTTTGGCAAATTGCTGGGTGTGCTCCTGCTACCATCATCATAACTGCTTGAGGGGCTAGTGCCCTCACTCATCTGAGCTTGCTCCTCTGACTTTTTCTTACTATCACTTTGATTAGACATCTTTATGCAAACTCACTGACAGCAGACCCTGTGAATAGATGTAGATGAGGTAGAGTAGATGAGCATCACAAAGGGCAGTGGTTTTTGCAAAATAATTGAGTCAAAAACTTAGTTTTAGTTTTCCACAGAAAGCATTTCGGAGCTACCGATTTGTAAACTCGGTGATACCGAAGCAGCTTTTGGAACCAAAACTAGTGAACTCAGTCAGACCGAGTCACAGTTTGGTGGCACCGAGATTGCTAGGGTTTCACAAAGAATCGATCTCGGTCACACCGATTTGCAATTCTCGGTCAGACGGAAAATCACATGTGTAATGGCCTAAGCCAAATCAGTGAGACCAATTTCTACAACTCGGTCGGTCCGAGATGAGTTCGGCGGAAACCTAACCCTAAATTTCCAAATTGAATCTAATCTACGGAATCCTTTTGCTGGACAGGAAGATTTCATACGTGGGAGGAATCATGGCAAAGCAATTTGCTAGGAATTGGAGTTAAAGAATAGCACAAAGTGTCAAGTCCATACCCTAATGCGGCGGTGAACTTGCTACAGCGGCAACGGCGGGGCAGAATGCCATTGACGGCGGCGGAGACCAGTGGCGGGAGGTCGCTGGCGACAAAAGGAGGACGATCCGGAGACCCGAATAGGCAGAGCAGGCTATGCGCGGGCGAAGGGTTTCGGAAATTTTTCCAAAATTTGACCTGTGAGTATATACAGCCTGACCCTATCGGTGTGACCGAGTGGAACAACTCGGTGGCACCGAGATGCAAAATTGCAAGCAGTTACTGCAACTCGGTGTGACCGAAAGGTTCTAATCGGTTGCACCGAGAGTGAAAACCTAGATCAACTTAGTGATCTCGGTATGACCGAAAAGGGTGAATCGGTCAGACCGAAATGCACAAAGAGGTTTTGGAAGTTTAAGTCTATGATGAATCGGGGACTCCGAGTGATCCTCACACAGAGTGGTTCGAATCTGACTTGATCAAACTTTGTGATGTAGCATGAATAGAGTTTGAGACAAGAAAAGCATAGATAGCTAGAGAGGGTTCTTAGGCATTCTTGTCCATCCACTTGGCAAAAGGAAAGAAACCAACCAATCAAAACAACAAGTGGATGTTCTCAAATGAGTAAAATATGCAACCAACATGCTCACACAATAAAATGGCAAATGAAATATGTGGCAAAGCATGCACAACCAATTCTAGAATCTATCAAACAATTGGTGATGACTAGGTCATCTATATATGAGTATATTGACTTAGGAGTCAAATGAGAACATTTGATCATAGTTCATACTCATCGTTTAAGCACGAGTGGGGTTACCACTTTTACATAAAGCATTGTTGTGTTCACACCATTAGAGTTTCTTTAGCTCAATTCTTAGAGTAAAGCTCCCCTAGATGTGAATCCCCCCTAAGAGGGATGAACTAACCTTGGGTTTTGTCGATGATTACTTAATGTAGGTGTTGAAGATGTGGATGCTCAATGTTGACGTAGATCATTTGGAGCAATCCATTGGAGTGAATTGCACTTTCAATACCTACACGGGTTATTCCCACAAGGAACAAACAAGGATATCCATAGACATAGAGTGATGCACACACAAGATGATGTCCATGAAAGCATTAGGTTACCTTGTCCCTTGTCTTACCAACAAGAGGGTTTGTGACTCCTTGAACTAGTGCAAGATGTGGAAGTTGATTGCACTTGTCCTTGCCAAAATGATATGAGTGAAGTATGTTGGCGGAGTCACCCTAAAGAACTCTCTAGTTCTTCTTCTTTGGGATCCACATCATCTTGATGGGAATCCTTGGAGTTGTAGTTGTACTTGATGAAGTAGAACTTGATGTAGTCTTGGGAACCCACTTGACCAAGGCCTTAGGAGCTTCTTCAAATGCATCAATCTCCTCTTGAAGCTTGTCCTTGCCTTTTTGCTTGTGGTCTTGTGGTGGAAGATCATCTTGAGCTTGTGTTCCTTTCAAAGAAGTAGGATCATACTTCTCTTGTTGAGGAACAAACTTCATCTTGGGGTATTGATCTTCTTCCCACTCAACTCCATTGGCAATGAACTTTCATTAAAAACCAACACCTTGATTCTTCCGGTGCCTTCCTTGCTTGCGTATAATTTCCTCGAATTGCTGACTTTTGGCAAGACTCTTGTAAACACCTTTCTCTATAATTCCCTTCAATAAGCTATTTTCTTGCTCAAGTGTAACTTGGCTAAGAGAATCATTAGTGGAATCAAGAGAACTACTAGAAGCAACAACATTGGATTTAGCATGATTATTGTTACTACTAGAGGAAGAATCTTTCTTGTTCTTGTTACTAGACTTGACTTGTGGCATGTAAGTAGATAAGAGTAAACGCTTGGCAATGTAAGAACAACTTTTCTTGCGAAGATCATCATTGATTGCCTTTAAAAACTCATGTTCTTGCTCAAGGTTGAGCTTTTAAAAGCGTAACTTCTCATGAGTCTTTAAAAGTTCTCGATGTTCTTCCAAGATAGTTTCATGAGCTAACTTAAGAGTGTTTAGTTCTTTAGTTAGGCACTCAATCTTCTCCTTATCATTGTCATTCGCTTTATCTTGATAAGCATGATTGATTAACGTTTCATCATAGTATTCATCACTAGAGTTGCCAACAAGTAAATCGTCATCACCTAACAAGTCATATTCATCACTATTGAAATCAACATACTCGGGGTGTGATACCTTTGGGCCTTTAGCCATGAAGCATCTTCCAATTCCTTCATTTGGTGAGTCAAATATGTCGTAGGAGTTGGTTGATGATACGTCTCCAATATATCTATATTTTTTTATTGTTCCATTCTATTATACTACCCCTTTTGGATGTTTACGGGCTTTATTTTACACATTTATATCATTTTTGGGTCTAACCTACTAACCGGAGGCCCAGACCGTATTGTTGTTTTTTTTGCCTATTTCAGTATTTCGAAGAAAAGGAATATCAAACAGAGTCCAAACAGAATGAAACCTTCAGGAGCGTGATTTTTGGAACGAACATGATCCAGAGGACTTGGAGTGCAAGCCAAGAAGCAGCCGAGGCGGCCACGAGGGTGGAGGGCGCGCCCCCTATCTTGTGGGCCTCTCGGGCAGCCACCGACCTACTTCTTCCTCCTATATATACCCACGTACCCCGAAAACATCCAGGGAGCCAACAAAAAAATTCCACCACCGTAACCTTCTGTATTCGTGAGATCCCATCTTAGAGCCTTCGCCGACGCTCCGCCGGAGGGGGAATCGACCATGGAGGGCTTCTACATCAACACCATAGCCCCTCCGATGAGTTGTGAGTAGTTTACCACAGACCTTCGGGTCCATAGTTATTAGCTAGATGGCTTCATCTCTCTTTTTGGATCTCAATACCATGTTCTCCCCGTCTCTTGTGGAGATCTATTCGATGTAACTCTTTTTGCGGTGTGTTTGTCGAGATCCGATGAATTGTGGGTTTATGATCAAGTTTATCTATGAGAAATATTTCAATCTCCTCTGAATTCTTTTATGTATGATTGAGTTATCCTTGCAAGTCTCTTCGAATTATCAGTTTGGTTTAGCCTACTAGATTGATCTTTCTTGCAATGGGAGAAGTGCTTAGCTTTGGGTTCGATCTTGCGGTGTCCTTACCCAATGACAATAGGGGTTGCAAGGCACGTATTGTATTGTTGCCATCGAGGATAAAAAGATGGGGTTTATATCATATTGCATGAGTTTATCCCTCTACATCATGTCATCTTTCTTAATGCGTTACTCTGTTCTTATGAACTTAATACTCTAGATGCATGCTGGATAGCGGTCGATGTGTGGAGTAATAGTAGTAGATGCAGGCAAGAGTCAGTCTACTTGTCGCGGATGTGATGATAATTATTCGCTTTTCTATCAATTGCTCGACAGTAATTTGCTCACCCACCGTAATACTTATGCTATCTTGAGAGAAGCCACTAGTGAAACCTATGGCCCCTGAGTCTATCTTTTATCATATAAGCTTTCAATGTACTTTTATTTGCATCTTTACTTTTCCAATCTATATTATAAAATACCAAAAATATATTTATCTTATCTTACTATCTCTATCATATCTCACTTTCGCAAGTGGCCGTGAAGGGATTGACAACCCCTTTATTGCGTTGGTTGCGAGTTCTTTGTTTGTTCGTGTAGGTGTGTGGGACTTTTGAGGAGCCTCCTACTGGATTGATACCTTGGTTCTCAAAAACTGAGGGAAATACATACGCTACTATTGTTGCATCACTCTTTCCTCTTCAAAGAAACCCAACGCAAGCTCAATACATAGCAAGAAGGATTTCTGGCGCCGTTGCCGTGGAGGTCTTCGCATAAGTCAAGACATACCAAGTACCCATCACAAACTCATCTCCCTCGCATTTACATTATTTGCCATTTGCCTCTTGTTTTCCTCTCCCCCACTTTACCCTTGCCGTTTTATTCGCCCTCTCTTTCCCAATATCCTCTCTCTCTTTTGCTTGCTTTCTTCTTCCTTGCTTTTGTTTGCATTATGTTTGAAATTGGGGAGATTATCATCGATATGGACAATAATGATAACATGGAAAACTCTGATGCTCCTGCTGAAGAACCCCCTATCTTACATACTAAAAAGTTTCGAATCGGTAGTGGTAACATTATTGGAAAAGGTGTTATTCAAGATTTCTTTACTTGTGCCGGTGCTTTACCTTCTATGGGTGGTTCTGTTCTTCATAGAACTAGTAGTCTTGTGGATGTTGTCGCTATGCTTGTAGTTCAACTTGAAAGACAATTTATGCATATGCATCCTTGCATACAAAGAATTTTCCTAGAATTTTCTAATATTGAGCATTCTTCTGTTAAGCGCGATGTTACTATCTTTTTGGCTCATGAGTTTAGATTTATAATAAGAGAGGCCAAAGAAATCTTTGCGCACTATAGGGTGGACGCTGGTCGTCCTCCCATAGAGGCGATCCTCTTCGATCAAGAGGAAATTAGGCGTTTTCAATCTTTGGACTATGTTGCTTTCAATGAAAACCTTAGAAAAAAGGTTCCTACCAATGTCCTAGTTGATAGAATTTCCGAACTTAGTAATGACTTTGCTCTTTGAAATAATGAGCTAGGATACTCTCTTGAGTATAGGCTCACGAAATTTTGCCAAAAGAATGCTTATAATGATGAATTAGTTGTGCATTATGAAGGGCCAAAGGAGGAACCCGTTCCTCCTGTGATTGACCTTGGGGACTTTTGTCCCACTAAATTTAGCCCTTTTGATTACTTTTTCTTGCCTCAAAGAAAACTTGCTGCTGAACATAGAGAATATGAGATGAGTTTTCAAGATTTATCTTATTATTATGGCACTACTTAGATCTATCTTCGCTTTTATGCCTAGCTAGGGACGTTAAACGATAGCGCTAGTTGGGAGGCAACCCAATTTTATTTGTGTTTTTTGTTTTTGTTTCTGTTCAGTAATAAATTTTGCATCTACCTTCTGTTTAGATGTGTTTTCATGTTTTAATTAGTGTTTGTGCCAAGTAGAACCTATAGGATAACCTATGGTAATAGTTAATTTGATTCTGCTGAAAAACAGAAACTTTGCATGCATAAAATTAGTTTTGTTAAATCACATAGACGTGATTTTGCGTTGATTCTTTTTGATGTAGATCAATAGAAAAATTTCCCAGGACTTCCTATTTTGGTAGGATTTTTCGAGTTCCAGAAGTTTGCGTTAGTTACAGATTGCTACAGACTATTCCGTTTTTGACAGATTCTATTTTCCGTGTGTTGTTTGCTTATTTTGATGCATCTATGGCTAGTA
Source organism: Triticum aestivum (assembly GCF_018294505.1). Taxonomy (NCBI): domain Eukaryota; kingdom Viridiplantae; phylum Streptophyta; class Magnoliopsida; order Poales; family Poaceae; genus Triticum; species Triticum aestivum. Next base: position 740,704,384 of record NC_057801.1, read on the forward strand.
TTAAGTGGTATGAACCATAGAAAACTTGAAATACAGTAGGTTTAACACCAATATAAATAAATAATGAGTTCATTACAGTACCTTATGTGGTGGTTTTGCTTTCTTTCACTAACGGAGCTTATGAGATTTCCTGTTGAGTTTTATGTTGTGAAGTTTTCAAGATTTGGGTAAAGATTTGATGGACTATGGAATAAGGAGTGGCAAGAGCCTAAGCTTGGGGATGCCCATGGCACCCCAAGATATTCAAGAATAGCCAAAAGCCTAAGCTTGGGGATGCCCCCCGGAAGGCATCCCCTCTTCCGTCTTCGTTCATTGGTAACTTTACTTGGAGCTATATTTTTATTCGCCACATGATATGTGTTTTGCTTGGAGCGTCATGTATGATATTAGTATTTGATTTTTAGTTTTCCACAATCATCCTTGCTGTACACACCTTTTGGGAGAAGGCCACTTGATTGGAATTTATTAGAATACTCTATGTGCTTCACTTATATCTTTTGAGCTAGATAGTTTTTGCTCTAGTACTTCACTTATATCTTTTAGAGCACGGCGGTGGCTTGATTTTGTAGAAATTTCTAGTCTCTCATGCTTCACTTATATTATTTTGAGAGTCTCTTAGAACAGCATGGTATTTTCTATGGTTATAAAATTGGTCCTAGAATGGTAGGCATCCAAGTTGGGTATAATAAAAACTGTCATAGGAAGTGAATTGGATGCTATGATCAATTTGATACTTGATAATTGTTTTGAGATATGGAGGTTGTGATGTTAAGTCATGCTAGTTGGGTGATTACGAATTCAAAGAATGCTTGTGTTGAAGTTATCAAGTCCCGTAACATGCACGTATGGTTAAAGTTGTGTAACAAATTTGAAACATGAAGTGTCCTTGGATTGTGCATCCTTATGAGTGGCGGTCGGGGACGAGCGATGGTCTTTTCCTACCAATCTATCCCTCTAGGAGCATGCATGTAGTGCTTGGTTTTTGATGACTTCTAATTTTTTGCAATAAGTATATGAGTTCTTTTGACTAATGTTGAGTCCATGGATTATACGCACTTTTACCTTTCCATCATTGCTAGCCTCTTCGGTACTGTGCATTGCCCTTTCTCACCTTGAGAGTTGGTGCAAACTTCGCCGGTACATCCAAACCCCGTGATATGATACGCTCTATCACACATAAACTTCCTTATATCTTTCTCAAAACAGCCACCATACCTACCTATTATGGCATTTCCATAGCCATTCTGAGATATATTGCCATGCAACTTTCCACCGTTCTGTTTATCATCATGACACGCATTACTATTGTCATATTGCCATTGCATGATCATGTAGTTGACATCGTATTTGTGGCAAGGCCACTTTGCATAATTTTTCATACATGTCACTCTTGATTCATTGCCCATCCAGGTACACTGCCGGAGGCATTCATATAGAGTCATATCTTGTTCTAGTTTTGAGTTGTAATTCATGTGTTGTAAATTAATAAAAGTGTGATGATCATCATTATTAGAGCATTGTCCACCAAAAAAAAGGCCAAAAAGAAAAAAAAAGAAAGGCAAAAAAAGGGAAAAAAAAGAAAAGAAAAAGAAGAAAATAAAATAAAAAGGGGGCAATGTTACTATCTCTTTTCCACACTTGTGCTTCAAAGTAGCACCATGTTCTTCATATAGTGAGTCTCATATGTTGTCACTTTCATATACTAGTGGGAATTTTTCATTATAGAACTTGGCTTGTATATTCCTATGATGGGCTTCGTCAAAATGCCCTAGGTCTTCGTGAGCAAGCAAGTTGGATGCACACCCACTAGTTTTCTTTTGTTGAGCTTTCATACATTTATAGCTCTAGTGCATCCATTGCATGGAAATCCCTACTCCTCATGTTGACATCAATTGATGGGCATCTCCATAGCCCGTTGATTATCCTCGTCAATGTGAGACTTTCTCCTTTTTTGTCTTCTCCACACAATCCCCATCATCATATTCTATTCCACCCATAGTGCTATATCCATGGCTCACGCTCATGTATTGCATGAAAGTTGAAAAAGTTTTAAGATTATTTAAGTACTAAACAATTTCTTGGCTTGTCATCGGGGGTGTAGAATTTGGGAACATTTTTGTGTGACGAAAATGAAGCATAGCCTAACTATATGATTTTGTAGCGATGAACTTTCTTTAGCCATGTTATTTTGAGAAGACATCATTGCTTTGATTAGTATGCTTGAAGTATTACTATTTCTTATGTCAATATGCACTTTTATTTTGAATCATTTGGATCTGAACATTCATGCCACAATAAAGAAAATTACATTGAGAAATATGCTAGGTAGCATTCCACATAAAAAATTCTGTTTTTATCATTTACCTACTCAAGGACGAGCAGGAATTAAGCTTGGGGATGCTTGATACGTCTCCAACGTATCTATAATTTTTGATTGTTCCATGCTATTATATTACCCCTTTTGGATGTTTATGGGCTTTATTTTACACATTTATATCATTTTTGGGACTAACCTACTACCCGGAGGCCCAGCCCGTATTGATGTTTTTTTGCCTATTTCAGTATTTTGAAGAAAAGGAATATCAAACGGAGTCCAAATGGAATGAAACCTTCGGGAGCGTGATTTTTGGAACGAACGTGATCCATGGGACATGGAGTGCAAGCCAAGAAGCAGCCGAGGTGGCCACGAGGGTGGAGGGCGCGCCCACCCCTACAGGGCGCGCCCCCCTGTCTCGTTGGCCCCTCGGGCGGCCACTGACCTACTTCTTCCTCCTATATATACCCACGTACCCCGAAAACATCCAGGGAGCCAACGAAAAACAATTTCCACCGCCGTAACCTTATGTATCCGCGAGATCCCATCTTGGAGCCTTCGTCGGCGCCCCGCCCGAGGGGGCATCGACCACGCAGGGCTTCTACATCAACACCATAGCCCCTCCGATGAGTTGTGAGTAGTTTACCACAGACCTACAGGTCCATAGTTATTAGCTAGATGGCTTCTTCTCTCTTTTTGGATCTCAATACCATGTTCTCCCCCTCTCTTGTGGAGATCTATTCGATGTAACTCTTTTTGCGGTGTGTTTGTCGAGATCTGATGAATTGTGTGTTTATGGTCAAGTTTATCTATGAGAAATATTTGAATCTCCTCTGAATTCTTTTATGTATGATTGAGTTATCTTTGCAAGTCTCTTCGAATTATCTGTTTGGTTTGGCCTACTAGATTGATCTTTCTTGCAATGGGAGAAGTGCTTAGCTTTGGGTTCGATCTTGCAGTGTCCTTACCCAGTAACGATAGGGGTTGCAAGGCACGTATTGTATTGTTGCCATCAAGGATAAAAAGATGGGGTTTATATCATATTGCATGAGTTTATCCCTCTACATCATGTCATCTTTCTTAATGCGTTACTCTCTTCTTATGAACTTAATATTCTAGATGCATGCTGGATAGCGGTCGATGTGTGGAGTAATAGTAGTAGATGTAGGCAGGAGTCAATCTACTTGTCACGGACGTGATGCCTATATACATGATCATGCCTAGATAATCTCATAATTATTCGCTTTTCTATCAATTGCTCGACAGTAATTTGTTCACCCACCGTAATACTTATGCTATCTTGAGAGAAGCCACTAGTGAAACCTATGGCCCCTGGGTCTATCTTTTATCATATAAGCTTTCAATCTACTTTTATTTTCATCTTTACTTTTCTAATCTATATTATAAATACCAAAAATATATTTATCTTATCTTACTATCTCTATCAGATCTCACTTTCGCAAGTGACCGTGAAGGGATTGACAACCCCTTTATTGCGTTGGTTGCAAGTTCTTCGTTTGTTTGTGTAGGTGCGTGGGACTTTTGAGGAGCCTCCCACTGGATTGATACCTTGGATCTCAAAAACTGAGGGAAATACTTACGCTACTATTGCTGCATCACCCTTTCCTCTTCTAGGAAAACCAACACAAGCTCAAGATGTAGGAGTTGACACAAGTGCTAGACCGGCAACACCTTCATCTTGAGTATATTCGGAGTCGGAGTGATAGCTTCTCTTGGAGTGATTATCAAAGTCAGAGCCGGATACCCATTCACCAACATGAGCTTGATGTCTTAGTTTTGTGTAGCTCCTTGATGACTTGTCCTTCCTTTCTGAATCCTTGCTTCTCCGGGATGTTCTTCATTCATAACGATCATCTCTACTCCTTCTTTCTCTTGATGGTGATTCTTCTCTTCTACTCCTTCTTTTTGAAGAATCTTCTCTTCTTTTGTAGGAAGTCGTACACTCATTGGAATAGTGTCCAGGTCTTCCACAAATGTAGCAATTGCGCTCACGACTAGAAGATCTTTTGTCATTGTAGGACCTTGACTTGGAACTTCTTTCCTTGCTTCTACTCTTGTAGAACTTGTTGAAGTTCTTCACCATTAGGCCGAATTCTTCATTGAAGGTTTGTTTCTCACTTGATGATGCAGGAGCTTCACATGAGGCTTTGTAAGCACCACTTGACTTTTTGTGGAGCTCTTCCTTATCCTTGAATGACATCTCATGAGCAACAATTCTTCCAACGACTTCCGCTGGCTTGAGATCTTTGTAATTGGGCATCATTTGGATCAATGTGCACATGGTATCATATTTTCCATCCAAGGCTCTTAGGATCTTCTTGATGATGAATTTGTCGGTCATCTCTTCACTTCCTAAGCCGTCAATCTCATTTGTGATGAGAGCAAGCCTAGAGTACATTTCAGCAACGCCTTCACCATCCTTCATTCTGAACTTGTCAAGTTGACTTTGAAGCACATCCAACTTGGATTCCTTGACGGAGTCGGTACCTTCGTGCATATCAATCAAAGTATCCCAAATTTCCTTTGCATTCTCAAGACGGCTGATTTTCTTGAATTCTTTGGGGCACAATCCGTTAAAGAGGATATCACAAGCTTGAGCATTGTATTGCAGCATCTTCAACTCTTCCGCGGTAGCTTCACGGTTCGGTTCTGTCCCATCAAAGAATTCACCTTGCAAGCCAATACACACAATAGCCCAAACGACGGGGTTATGTCCAAGAATATGCATTTTCATCTTATGCTTCCAACTAGCAAAATTAGTACCATCAAAGTAAGGACCTCTCTACGGTGGTAATTTCACTTGCTAGACGCCATACTCTCCTGGGTTGTGAAACCAAGGCTATGACCACCAAAAGCTATGGAAATCAAAGGAAATGGAGACCAAGGCTCTGATACCACTTGTAGGATCGAAAGTATGTCTAGAGGGGGGGTGATTAGACTACTTGACCAAATAAAAATCTAGCATTTTCCCAATTTTAGTTCTTGGCAGATTTTAGCAACTTAGCACAAGTCAAGCAATCAACCTACACATGCAATTCTAAGAGTATAGCAGCGGAATATAAAGCAATTGCATATGAAGGTAAAGGGAGGAGTTTGAGGAGGCAAACGCAATGTTGACACGGAGATTTTTTAGTCGTGGTTCCAATAGGTGGTGCTATCGTACATCCACGTTGATGGAGACTTCAACCCACGAAGGGTAACGGTTGCGCGAGTCCATGGAGGGCTCCACCCATGAAGGGTCCACGAAGAAGCAACCTTGTCTATACCACCATGGCCGTCGCCCACGAAGGACTTGCCTCACTAGGGTAGATCTTCATGAAGTAGGCGATCTCCTTGCCCATACAAACTCCTTGGTTCAACTCCACAATCTTGTCGGAGGCTCCCAAGTGACACCTAGCTAATCTAGGACACACCACTCTCCAAGAAGTAGCAAATGGTGTGTTGATGATGAACTCCTTGCTCTTGTGCTTCAAATGATAGTCTCCCCAACACTCAACTCTCTCTCACAGGATTTGGATTTGATGGAAAGAAGATTTGAGTGGAAAGCAACTTGGGGAAGGCTAGAGATCACGATTCATGTGGTAGGAATGGAATATCTTGACCTCAACACAAGTAAAGGTGGTTCTCTTTCAGAAAATGTATGTTGGAAGTGTAGGCATGTTCTGATGACTCTCTCCATGAATCAAGAGTGGGTGGAGGGGTATATATAGCCTCCACACAAAATCTAACCGTTACACACAACTTACCAAACTTGGTGGGACCAAATCATGAAACTCGGTCGGACCGATTTAGTAAATAATGTGACCATTAGGCTTTTTGGTGGGACCGACATGTCAACTCGGTGGTACCGATATGGTTAGGGTTAGGGCATAACATAATCTCAGTGAGACCTATTACACAAACTCGGTGAGACTGCTTTTGGTAATAGACACAGAGAGGGTTGGTATGGCAAACTCAGTGGGACCGATTCGCTCATCTCGGTTGGACCGAAACGTTACGGAAGGGAAATAGTGAGTTTGCATTACAATCTCGATGGGACCGATCGCTCATCTCGGTTTGACCGAAATGTTACAAAGGGAAACAGAGAGATTACAATCCCATCTCGGTGAGACCGAGATCCCTATCGGTGAGACCAAAAAGACTAGGGTTTGTGGCAATGGCTATGTCAACAGAACTCGGTGGTGCCGGATAGATAGTTTCGGTGGGGCTGAGTTTGAATTTTGGTTTGGGACATATGTGGATGTGAGAAAGTAGTTGAGGGCTTTGGATCATATCACTAAGCACTTTGAGCAAGAAACTCATTAAGCAACACCTCATCCCCTCTTGATAGTATTGGCTTTTCCTATAGACTCAATGTGATCTTGGATCACTAAAATGGAAAATGTAGAGTCTTGTGCTTTGATCTTGAGCCAATCCTTTTGTCCTTAGCATTTTGAGGGATCCACTTTTCTCATCCATGCCATGCCAAGCATTGAGCTTTCCTAAAATATTTATCTTGAAATAGCATTAGCTCAATGAGCTATATGTTGTTAGGATTTACCAAAACCAGCCAAGGGTAGTTGCACTTTCAGTTCAACTCTACAATCTTGACGGAGGCTCCCAAGTGACACCTAACCAATCTAGGAGACACCACTCTCCAAAAGGTAATAGATGGTGTGTTGATGATGAATTCCTTGCTCTTGTGCTTCAAATGATAGTCTCCCCAACACTCAACTCTCTCTCACAGATTTCGCTATGGTGGAAAGATGATTTCAGTGGAAAGCAACTTGGGGAAGGCTAGAGATCAAGATGCTTGTGGTTGGATTAGAATATCCTAGTCTCAACACATAAGTAGGTGGTTCTCTCTCAGAAAATGAATGGTGGAAGTGTAGGCACGTTCTGGTAGCTCTCTCCATGAATGAAGAATGATGGAGGGGTATATATAGCCTCCACAGAAAATCTAACAGTTACACACAACTTCCCAAATTCGGTGAGACCGAATGGTAAAATTCGGTCAGACCAATTCAGGTCAAAATATGAACGTTAGGCTTTTCGGTGGGACCGATACAGTCAACTCGGTGAGACCGATGCGCTAGGGTTAGGGCATAACGTAATCTCGGTGTGACCGATCACATGAACTCGGTGGAACCGATTTCAGTAATATGCACATAGAGAGTTGGTCAGGCAAATTCGGTGGGACCGATTTGCTCATCTCGGTGGGACCGAAACGTTATGATAAGGAAACAGGGAATTTGCATTGCAGACTCGGTGGGACCGATTCGCTCATTTTGGTGGGACCGAAATGTTACAAAAAGGAAACAGTGTGTTTGCAATCCCATCTCAGTGAGACCGAGATCCCTATCGGTGAAACCAAAGTGACTAGGGCTTGTGGTAGTGGCTGTGTCAAATGAACTTGGTGGCGCCGGATAGATCAAATTGGTGGGGCCGAGTTTGACTTTTAGGTTTAGGACATATGTGGAAACAAGAAAGTGGTTGAGGGTTTTGGAGCATATCACTAAGCATTTTGAGCAAACAATCCATTAAGCAACACCTCATCCCCTTTTAATAGTATTAGCTTTCCTATGGGCTCAATGTGATCTTGGATCACTTAAATAAAATGTAGAGTCTTGAGCTTGTTGCCAATATGTGTCCTTAGCATTTTGAGGGGTCCACATCTCTAGTCCATGCCATGCCAATCATTGAACTTTCTGAAATGATCATCTTGAAAGAACATTAGTTCAATGAGCTATATGTTGTTAAGAATTACCAAAACCACCCAGGGATTAGTTGCACTTTCAATTCCCCCCTTTTTGGTAATTGATGATAACATATAGATCAAAGCTTCGATAAAAGATAATAAGAATGAAAAACATCATAACTTTGAGAAGTATGTGATAAGTAAGAGCTCCCCCTAAATTTGTGCATTATTTAAAATTTGCTTTTGAATGCAAATGCATAATTAAATAGGATCATGGGTTACTCTTCCATGTCACGTACATCTTCATGGAGCGCTCAGAATGATAAAAATTAGGAACAAGGACTCATCACAAAGGCAAAATGAATGATCATACATAAAGAATAGATAATGTCATCATACAAGCACAAGCATTAAGCATGATATGATCAAACACATGACCATACAAAGTATCTCACACACAATAGCATAAAGTATCTCAACCAAGCAAGCAAAGCAAATAAGTAGCAAAAGAAGCTAAGCTCTCTCTCTCTCTCTCTCTCTCTCTCTCTCTCTCTCTCCGAAGCCTATGATCTATACACTTTCTCCCCCTTTGGCAACAAGTTACCAAAAGTGTGAAAATGCATAGTGCTATGCGACTCTCTAGGCTTGATCTTCAGGAGGAGGTGTTTAGAGGACTCCAAGGATGAAAGCATCTGTAGAAGTTGATGGAGCTGGTGGAGTTGTCACTGGAGGGGCAACTGGAGGTGTGGCTCCAGGTGCTGATGCTGTAGCTCTAGTGTCTGGCACAGGCACTGCTACAGACCTTTGTGCCCTAGGCAATCTCTGGAACACTTATGTAGTTGCTTTCCCCTTCTTCTCCTCTGCTTCTCCTAGAGCTGCTCAACTGCTGTCTGAATTTCAGTCGCCTTTAAGTCAAGATCATAGAATTTGGTTTCAATGATCCTCTCCAAGCTCTCCTGGTTCTGAGTCAGGGTGGCTAGTCCTTTCTCAATTCTCAAGGTTGCTTGAATAAGATATCCAAGCTGGTCTTGCTTTGACTTGAGTAACACTTCTGAAACTTCTTCAGCACTTGGCATCTTTGCTTCCTTCTCAGCTTTAGCTTTCTGTCTCTTCTCTTGAGCCTCTAGAGATGTTGGATCTTCAGCAGTCATGACAACAGTGTTGTCCTCAAAATCGGGCTTCAAGGGAAGGTGCTCCTTGTCCACCAAATACACTCCTTTGGGCATTTTGGAGTTAATCAGCATCTGTATGTGTGGAGCATACCCACATGACCTCTTCTGGTCAGCAGTTGTTCTCTTGATTGTCTCAACAATCAAACTCATGACCTTGAATTTCTATGACAAATCAAACATCTGAAGCAAATTAATGGAATGGCCTCTGATCATCCTGTGATCTCCTGATTTGGGCAACAAAGTGTGCCTCAATATAATGTCCATAGTGGCCAATCCAGACATTAAGTAGTACATTGAGCCTAGCTTGTGAGTTTGCAAGGCCTTGTCAGGTATCTCCTTGTACATATTGGCCATGGAGTTGTGATCCTTCTTCTTCTCAGCATAGACATCAATGTCTTTCTCATGATATTTGGGGGCTTTTATGAGCTTGGCTCACTCATCAACAGTAGAATGGTATCTTGTACCTTCAGTCATCCACACAATCGTCCCATCAAGGTAGAAATGAGTTGTAGAGTAAAACTTCATAATGAGCTCATCATTCCATTTGGTCAACTTCTAACCCACAAACTTGTCAACACCATTGAGCTTGAAGCTCTCATGCACTCCTGGAAAATGATCATCATTCTCATCAATATACTCCCAATCAACCCACTTCATATCACTCACTATGGGCTTCTTGTCAAGTAACACTGTCTCATAGAAATCTTGTTGTTCTTTGGTGTGAAATCTATAGTCCAGAGCAGTCCTTCTCCTCACAACATATGGATCAGCTTGTCTCCACAATCTAAGACCTGCATCTTTCCTTTCTTTCATATTCTCAGCCACTGCATGATTGTCATCATGGTCTGGAATTTTTGGCTTGAGTTTCCTGAGCACTTGGGCTTCTTCATCCTATTCTTCAACTTTAGGCACTGGGCCTTGTTCTTCTCTGCAGCAGGAATGTTCCTGGTGCTTCTCTTGAGTGCAGTCTTGGGGGCTTGAGCTGGAGCTTTGGTGGTTGTCTTGGGCTTTGAAGGAGCAGCCCCAGACTTGATGACATCCCCCATCAGATATTTTGACTTGGGAGGAGGTGCAACATCCTCTTCTTCCTCTTCACTTGCAGAATCTCTCCTCATAGATGGATTTCCAAGAACTCTAGCAGTAGTTTTCCTGACCCTTTTCTTGCCCTCATCACCTTTTGTTGGCTCAAGTGTAAATACCATAGTCTCTTGAGTTGATGCCCTGGCCTTTGACATAGGCACTGTAAGTGCATCTAGTGCCCCTTAGTGATTTTGGTGTATTGAAGACTTATAGGTTAAGGGACTAATGCGTTTGTGAGTGTACACAGGTCTATAAGTCAATGAGGAGTTTGATATTTACAGAGAAAGTCGACCCCTAAAAATGTATATCTTCGACTAAAGATTTTGGTATTCCTGAAGACTTTCATGAAGACTTTGAAAGTGAATAAATTGGTGTGTCCGTGAAGACTTGATATTCATGCGAGGAATATGAAGCTTGAAGACTTTTGTTTTCATAGTTTTGCTTTTCTCTTTCTTGAGTCATAGGAAACACCGTACTGTTAAAGGGGGGCGAGGAAATACTAAGGGAAAAATTCCATGTGATGCTCAACTCAAAATCCTACACCTACCAAACCCTTCGAGTGAAGCCTTTGGAAATCTCATACAGCTCAGTCAATTTCTTCAGTGATAGAGACGAAGTTCTTCTGGTCGCTGAGGAATTTGTTCTGACTGAGGAGTTAGGAATTCGCCAGTGCGGATTGCCTACACAGTGAGGACCATGATAGCCCTGAGGAATTTGAGAGTCAAAGTTCCGGCCATTGCTGTATTGCGCGCCAGCTGTCCCAAAATATCTTATCCACCTAACGGTCATATCAGACAAGGGCATTTATGTCTTATCATGTTGGGCTGCTCCCTAGGCTATAAACAGCCGCCCCCTACAACCACTAGCTGGTTGGCTGCTCCGAGAGAAACTGACACTTGTCATTTGAGAGGAACCCATCCTCCGAGGACTTTGAGCGAAAATCATCGAGTGAGGAAAACCCAAACCCAAACACCTACAAACCCCAAAGTGATTGAGCATCACTGAAGAGATTGATCCTGCGTGGATCCGACGCTTGTTACCTTTGAAGACTGTGCTTCTTCCAGACGGTTAGGCGTCATGGTCTAGAGCATCCAAGAGGAATTGTGGATCGCCGAGTGACCAAGTCTATGAAGGTTTGGAAGTCGCCTGAAGACTTACCACGAGTGATTGGACGAGGTCTGTGTGACCTTAGTTCAAGGAGAATACGGTGAGGACTTGGTGTCCTGAGCTGCGTGCTCAGCGAGTGGGTGTCCGGGACTGTGTCTCCTCGAGTTTAAATACTCAGCCGCTCCAATCAGACGTACAACTGAGACAGCTGTTGGAACTGGTCTACCAAATCATTGTCTTCACCAACCTTACTGGTTCTATTTCCTCAACTCTTTCATTTCCTCATTACTGTGTTGAGTGATTGTTCATATCTGTGTTTGAAGACTTTGACTGAAGACTTTCTCAATTTCCTTAGTTCAATTTCTTCAGTCTGTTTGTCTTCATCTTGTGTTATCATGTGATTACGCTTTCTGTACTCTGTGCTTGTCTTCATTTCATCATGATGACTATGTCTGTATCCTGTTATGCTTACTTCTGAGTACTTATTCCGCTGCAAGTAGTTCTTCGCTAAGGAATTTCCTCACCGGAAAATTCCTCAATGAAGAATTCATAAAAATCGCCTATTCACCCCCCTCTAGTCGATATAACGCACTTTCAGGCACTCTCCTGGCAGGTGCTTTCTTGTGCCGACCTGGCTTGGTAGAAGCAGCAACAACATACTCTTTCTTGAGCACTTTCTTCTTTGAGCTAACTTCTTCAATCTCAAAATCCTCATCCTCAGAGTCTGAGGTTTTCATATTTCTCTGCCTAGTCTGAGCCTTAGGCAGATTGCTTGGTGTGCTCCTGCTACCCTCATCATAGCTACTAGAGGGACTAGTGCCCTCACTCAAGTCCATCTGCTCCTCAGACTTGTTCTGACTATCACTCTGATCAGACATACTGCACTGCAAACTGAGAGCTGACCCTGTGAATAGTTGTAGATGAGATAGAGAAGATGAGCGTCACAAAGTGCAGAGCTTTTGCAAAAATAATGTGTCAAAAACTTGGTTTTAGTTTTCTATAGGAAGCATTTCGGAGCTACCAATTTGTAAAACTCGATGACATCGAAGCAACTTTGGAGTCTAAACTAGTGGAATCGCTCAGACCGAGACACAGTTCGGTGACTCCAAGTTTGCTAGGGTTTCACAAAGTCCTGAACTCGGTCACACGATTTGCAATTTTAGGTCAGACCGAAAATCACATGTGCAATGGCCTAAGACAAATTGGTGAGACTCGATCCGAGATGAGTCCGGCAGAAACCTAACCCGAAATTTTCAAATCAAAACTAATATAAAGGATGTTTTCTGTGGATAGATTGATCTCATACTTGGAAAGAAAGATGGCATTGCCTTTGTGCTAAGAATCGGAGTTAAAAGAATGCACAAAGTGTCTCATACCCTAACTTGGTGATGAGCTCGCTACGGTGGAAATGGGGGTGAAGATTTTCGTTGACGGCGGTGGAGACCAGCGGCGGGAGGTCGCTGGTGACGAGGAGACGATCCAGAGACCCGAGGCGGCAGAGAAGGACATGCTCGGGCGAAGAGGTTTTGGAGGAATTTCCAAAATTTGACCCCTTGATATATATATATATATATATATATATATATATATATATATATATATATATATATATATATATACGGACACTGTCGGTGTGACCGAGTGGAACAACTCGGTGGCGCCGAGATGCAGAATCGAAAGAGGTTGCTGCAACTCGGTGAGACCGAAGAGTTCTAATCGGTTACACAGAGATTGAAAACAACATCAACTCAGTGAACTTGGTATGACCTAAATGGATGAATCAGTCAGACCGAAATGCACTGAGAGGTTTTCGAAGTTTAAGTCTATGACGAATTGGGGACTCCGAGTGCTCCTCACCCAGAGGGTTCGAATTTGACTTGTTCAAACTTTGTGATGTAGCATGGATAGAGTTTGAGACGAGAAAAGCATAGATAGCTAAAGGAAGTTCTTAGGCATTCTTGTCCATCCATTTGGCAAAAGAAGAGCCAAACAATCAAAGCAACAAATGGATGTCCTCGAATGAGAAAAATATGCAATCAACATGCTCTTGCAATAAGATGGCAAATGAAATATGTGGAAAAGCATGCACAATCACTCTAGCATCTATCAAGCAAGTGGTGATGACTAGGTCATCTATATATGAGTATATTGACTTAGGAGTCAAATGAGAACATTTGATCATAGGTCATACTCATCGTTTAAGCACAAGTGGGGTTACCACTTTTACATAAAGCATTGTTGTGTTCACACCATTAGAGTTGCTTTAGCTCAATTCTTAGAGTAAATCTCACCCTAGATGTGATATCCCCCCTAAAAGGGATGAACTAACCTTGGGTTTTGTCGATGATGACTTCATGTAGATGTTGCAGATGTGGATGCTCATTGTTGATGTAGATCATTTGAAGCAATACATTGGAGTGAGTTGCACTTTCAATACCTACATGGGTTAGTCCCACAAGGAACAAACAAGGATATCCATAGACATAGAGTGAAGCACACACATGATGATGTCCATGAAAGCATTAGGTTACCTTGCCCCTTGCCTTACCAACAAGAGGGTTTGTGACTCCTTGAACTAGTGCAAGATGTGGAAGTTGTTTGCACTTGTCCTTGCCAAAATGAATATGAGTGAAGAATGTTGGCGGAGTCACCCTCAAGGACTCTCCAGTTCTTCCTCTTCTTTGGGATCCACATCATCTTTATGGGAATCCTTGGAGTTGTAGATGTACTTGATGAAGTAGAATTTGATGTAGTCTTGGGAACCCACTTGACCAAGGCCTTTGGAGCATCTTCAAATGCATCAGTCTCCTCTTGAAGCTTGTCCTTGCCTTTTAGCTTGTGGTCTTGTGGTGGAAGATCATCTTGAGCTTGTGTCCCCTTGAAGGAAGTAGGATCATACTTCTCTTGTTGAGGAACAAACTTCGTCTCAGGGTATTGATCTTCTTCCCACTCAACTCCATTGGCATTGAACTTTCGTTCAAAACAAACACCTTGATTCTTCCCATGCCTTCCTTGCTTGCGTACAATTTCCTCAAATTGCTTACTTTCGGCAAGACTCTTGTAAACACCTTTCCCTATAATTCCCTTCAATAAGCTATTTTCTTGCTCAAGTGTAACTTGGCTAAGAGAATCATGATACGTCCATTTTGCATCATGCTTTTATATTGATATTTATTGCATTATGGGCTGTTATTACATGTTATGTCACAATACTTATGCCTATTCTCTCTTGTTTTACAAGGTTTACATGAAGAGGGAGAATGCCAGCAGCTGAGATTCTAGGCTGGAAAAGGAGCAAATATTAGAGACCTATTCTGCACAGCTCCAAAAGTCCTGAAACTCCACGAAAGTCATTTTTGGAATTAATAATAAATATTGAGCGGAACAAGTACCAGAGGGGCCCACACCCTGGCCATGAGGATGGGGGCGCGCCCTACCCCCCTGGGCGCGCCCCTGCCTCTTGGGCCACCTGGCAGCCCTCTAGTGCCCACCTACTGCTATATGAAGTCTTTTTGTCAGGACCCCGACTCGATGTCACATCGATCTAGCTGGTAACACCTCATATCACTTTGCGGCCTCACGCACGGTATCCCCACGGGTGTCGTCTTACCTTTTCCCGGGACCGTTTGCGTCTTTTGGCTCACGTATATGATAGTGTTGCTAGCATCCATATGATAAAGAGCCCGGGCTGACATGACTAGTCGTAAACCCAAAGTGGCACAGACTTACAGGGACAGGCATCCATGACCCAGCTTCGAACGTGTCGGTCATCAGCAAGTGGGTCCGGGCTGTAGCACTGGGCTAACAGGACTCCGGTAAACCGGGCTGTAGCGGGCTAACAGGACTCCGGTACTCAAAGCGTGACATTTCCCCGAAGGGACAGACACAGGAACGAAGAAGGACACATGCCGGCCAGCCTAAGTGTTCCAGAGCAGTAGCAAGCTACCATGGCTCAGCGGTAACACTAGGAGACATTTCCCGGTAAGAGAGGCTACTAAAGATAAACAACTAGATAGTCAGATCCCACACATACCAAGCATTTCAATCATACACACAATATGCTCGATATGTGCAAATACAACGAAGCATCACAACATGACTCTATGACACAAGTACTTTATTTAAGGCTCAGGGAGCCATACATAACATACACAAAGGTACGGGTCTCACGACCCAACATACAAGTCATACAGTCATACAAACCAGCAGCGGAAGTAACTTGTCTGAGTACAGACAACTAGTAAAATAAAAGAGGCTTGGAAAGCCTAGCTATACTACGTGGTCCTCCACAAGCTCAGGGTCACCACCTGGGTCTTTAGCCTACTCGTTGATGTCAACGTCTACATAGAACCCATCAGAAGGGGTTGCAGCGTCTTCTGTAAAAATGTAGATTATAGCAACATGAGTACAAAGGTACTCAGCAAGACTTACATCAGATCCTACATACATGCATAGTATCAAGAAGGGTTGGTGGAGTTATTGCAGCAAGCCAGCTTTGACTCTTGGCTAGGCTATCCTACGATACTCCAACTTGAAATGGTTTTGCGCACACGAGTCCACTACTCACCACTTCAATACACTACCGAGGATCCACCTCCGTCTTCCTACGGAAGAGCCATCCTCGGCACTCACACTTATCTTGAGGCTTTTAGTAGTTTCCATTTACTTGTCTATGAACTGTATAGGCAACCAAGTAGTCCTTTACCGCGGACGCGGCTATTCGAATAGATCATGATAACCCTGCAGGGGTGTACTTCTTCATACATGTTTCCACCACTTAGCGTCTGCACACGACATGTGCTCGGCAGACTTCAAGCGAAAGCCGACGTGGGTGTAGACCACGACCTACCTAAACACTTAAGCCTCTAGTCCAGGTTTATCGCCTATTCAGGTTCCATCCGCAGGGAGTCCGGCCGAGGTTTCCCATACGGCCCCGAACGATGTGAACAGGGTTCCCGAGATACCTAACGGGTATTCGGTACACCGTGCCACGTACCTACCGCATCACAGCCCACCCCTACGGTCAGCGCTGTCCACGGCCTCCAGTAGGCTACAAACACCAGAAACTACTTGCAACTCCTGGACAGAGAGCTAGGGTGAATAAGAAGTCGAGCGGGGTCATATTTCAGGGCCCAATGTATGGTAGTAGCTGATTCTTAAATCACACATACAGATCTCAGTGCTTAAGGTCGGCTTCAATGAAACAACCCACCATGTACTCCTACATGGCCTCTCATCGATACCTTTACCAAATCGTGTTCACCACACCACTCTCATTACCGACATAATCATTTCACTCTAGCCCATCACCCAGATGAACCAGACCTGACACGACTCTAAGCATAGCAGGCATAGCAAGGTAGGAACAACACATACATATGGCTCAATCAACTCCTACACATGCTAGTGGGTTTCATCTAGTTACTGTGGCAATGACAGGTCATGCAGAGGAAATGGGTTCAACTACCGTGGCACACAGCAGTTTGAAACGCGTTGTCTTAATGCAGTAAAAGAGAGCAGGAGCGAGAACATGGGATTGTATCGATATGATCAAATGGTTGGTTGCTTGCCTGATGGTTCGATGCACTGATACGGTTCTTCGTTAGGGTAATCACGGTACTCCTCGGGGACAGAACCTGTCGCAAAGGACATCGATACACAAGCATCACCAAACAATGTGCAACAATATGATGCATGCATGAAACATGGCAATATGAGTGTGTTGGGCTAATGCAACTAAAGCCAGAGGGGTTTGAACAAATTTGAATCAAAGATTCAAATTCCAAATTCAAATATGGCCTTTTAAAGTGCCTTTTCTTGTTCTGCTTAAAACATCAATTTAACTTGTTTGATCATGCATGAAAATAGTACAGATGGATAGATTGGATTTTTCTGATCATTTTTCATATATAATTTGTCCAATTTGGAGTTACAGAATAAAAGTTATGAATTTTTGAAGTTTAAATAATATTCTGGAATTTCCTGATTTAATTTAAATCCAGAAAATCAATTACTGCGTCAGCCTGACGTCAGTGTGACGTCAGCAGGTCAACGGAACAGGTCTGGGTCAAACCTGACAGTGGGTCCCGCATGTCAGGGTGATTATTTTAATTAAAACTTAATTAAAACTAATCCTGTTTAATTAACAGGGCTGGGCCCCACCTGTCATTGACTCAGGGGAGTCAACCAGGGCCCACCCGTGGTCAAAGTCAAAGTCGGCTGCCGGCGTTTAGTCGCCGGCGAGCCCGACGCGGCGGCGGGAGTGGTTTTGGCCATTTCGGCCACCAAATGGACCGCGGAGGCCACCGGAGTGGAGCTGAGGACAACCCGCAGCTCTTGGCGGAGTCCGTTGGGGTCGGGGTGGCCGGAGTTGGCGCCGGCGACGACTTTGGCGGCCACCGGGGTTCGGCCGAAGGTGAACTTGGCGCTAGAGGGGTCGGTGAGGCTCGGGGAGTGGCTGGCTAGGTGCTGCGGAACTCGGTGAGTAAGATGGACACCATCTTGTGGCCGGAGTGTGGCCGGAAGCACGTCGGCGACGAGGTCCGCGACGGTGCGGGCGTGTGATCCTCGTGCGGTGGCTACACGGCTCGGGAATGAGAGAGAGAGGGTCGGGGGAGTAGCTAGGCTCACAGCGCTCCCGTAGAGGCCACCGGCGGGGTCGGGGACGAGCTGAGGCAGCGACGGCGTTGAAAGGGATCTCCGGCGACGGCGAGCTCGGGCGAGGTCGGTGCGGCGGCTTCGAGGCACGCGAGCGCTCGGGGCTCGGCTAGCTCGAAGGAGTAGAGGACGGCGGAGCTTCTGGACAGGGTGGCGCGGCGTGGAGACGACGGGGAGCACGGCTACGACGGTGGTGCGGCGACGGTGGCGTCGGCCATGGCTGGGGCGTGCGAGGGGGAGGAGCTGGAGAGGAGAGGGGGTGTCTGGGGGGTTCGGGGGAGAGAGGGAGGCCGGTTCACGGCGTTAGCCGGGCGAGGGAGGCGGCGAGGCGGCGAGCAGCTGCGTGGCGAGCTGCGGTGCCGCCGCCGAGCACCTTGGCTGCCTGCCTGGCGAGCCAAGCAGCTCGCTGGAGCGGTGGCCGGGCTGGGCCGGCCAGGTGGGCTGGCTGGTGGGCCTGCGGTGGCGCCAGGTAAGTTTTCCCCTTTTTTTCTGTTTCTGTTTTTATTTAATATATCTGCAACTTTGTTGAATTTAATAAAATACCTAGACAACTTCAAAAATCACCAAATTGCTCCTGGTCCATAGTTGGATTATTTCCAACATGAAACATTTTAGTTTGGAGATATTTGAGCATTTAAATATTCTATATTATTTTAAATACCCAAATTCAAATATTTATGATTTAATTCAAAAACCCTAGGATGGCCTAGGAAAATGTGCACCACTTTTGGCAGAGGTTCTGAACCAAGACAAAAATGATGGGCATTTTAGAAGGGCATTTCAGGTTCATTGAAAAATTATTTTAGTAACCCTAGTTGGTTTCAGAGGGGACTGGGGGTTCTGTCATCCCCATTTCAAGTTTCTGATGAAAGAGTAAACATGATGCAACACTCTAATGCATGACTAGCTAGGTTGTGACAACTCACCCCCACTCAAAAGAATCTCGTCCCGAGATTTGGGTTCCTCCGGGAAGAAGGCGGGATACTCAAGTCGAAGGCGATCCTCCCTTTCCCAAGTTGCTTCATCCTCAGAATGATGAGACCACTGAACTTTGACGAACTTGATGTTCTGACGTCGAGTGGTACGCTCAGCCTGATCGAGGATACGGATGGGGTACTCTCGATATGTAAGATCATCTTGGAGATCAAGCGTTTCGTGGTCCACTCCACGGATAGGATCCGAGAAGCAACGCCTGAGTTGAGAAACGTGGAAGACATCGTGGACTCTGGAGAGGTGCGGAGGTAGTTCCAACTGGTAGGCAACTTCTCCTCGTTTGGCGAGAATGCGATAGGGTCCAATGTAACGAGGAGCCAATTTGCCTTTGATACCGAAACGATGGGTTCCCTTCAGAGGGGTGACCCGAAGATAAGCCTTCTCGTCAACCTCGAAAGTCATAGCCTTATGTTTTCGGTCATATTGACTCTTTTGACGAGATTGGGCTGTTTTCAACTTTTCACGAACGATACGAACTTGTTCTTCTGCTTCCTGAATCATATCCGGGCCAAAGAATTGTCTTTCCCCGGTCTCTGACCAGTTAAGGGGTGTTCGACATCGTCGTCCATAGAGAACTTCAAAAGGGGCTTTACCCAAGCTAGATTGATAGCTGTTGTTGTAAGCGAATTCGGCAAATGGAAGGCACTTCTCCCAGTCCATTCCGAATGAGATAACAGAGGCTCGAAGCATGTCTTCTAGAATCTGATTGACGCGTTCCACTTGACCACTCGACTGAGGGTGGAAAGCGGTGCTAAAGGAGAGACGAGTTCCCATAGCATTTTGGAAACTTTCCCAAAATCGAGAGGTGAAAAGACTTCCTCGATCCGAGTTAATTTCCAAAGGAACACCATGGAGGGACACTATTCGGGAGATGTATAAGTCTGCCAGCTGACTAGCGGTTATACTCTCACGAACAGGTAGGAAATGGGCTACTTTGGAAAGACGATCGACCACGACGAAAATAGCATTATTCCCTCTTTTGGTCCTGGGAAAACCGGTAATGAAATCCATACCAATTTTATCCCATTTCCATTCAGGAATAGCTAAGGGTTGAAGGGTGCCAGCAGGCCGTTGATGCTCTGCTTTTACACGACGACAGACGTCGCAATTTGCAATATACTGAGCAATTTCTCTCTTCATCCTAGTCCACCAGAACCTCTGGCGTAGGTCCTGATACATCTTAGTACTACCGGGATGAATGGTGAGAGGAGATTCATGAGCCTCCTTAAGGATCAACTGCCGTAGATGCTGGTTCTTGGGAACCACTAGACGGTTCTCAAAGTACACAACACCATGATCATTTGTGGAGAAACAACTAGCACCTCCGCTAGCAATGTTCTCTTTGATTTTAGATATTCCCTTATCTCGCCTTTGGGCAGCGATGATTTGATCCGTAAGAGTAGGTTTTGCTACCAAGGTGGAAAGAAAACCTTGAGGTACAATGTGAAGGTTAAGCTTCCGAAATTCCTCATGGAGAAGCGGTTGACTTTGTTGTAACATCAGGTTGTTACAATAAGATTTACGACTTAGCGCATCAGCCATGACGTTGGCTTTCCCTGGGGTATAGGTTATTCCTAAGTCGAAGTCTGTGATCAATTCAACCCAACGTCTTTGCCTGAGATTCAGATCCGGTTGGGTGAAAATGTACTTCAGACTTTGGTGATCAGTGAATATTTCGCAACGATTACCGAGGAGGTAATGTCGCCAGGTCTTAAGTGCATAGACTACGGCTGCAAGCTCTAGATCATGAGTAGGATAATTCTCCTCATGTGGGTGCAATTGCCGTGAAGCGTAAGCAATTACGTGTCGATCTTGCATGAGAATGCAACCTAGTCCTTGTCGCGAGGCGTCGCAGTAGATAACAAAGTCCTTGGAGAAGTCTGGCGGTACCAGCACGGGAGCAGAGGTCAGGCGTCTTTTCAGTTCCTGAAAGCTGTGCTCACATTGTGGAGTCCATTCGAACTTCTTATCTTTCTTGAGGAGTTCGGTTAGAGGTTTAGCAACTTTGGAGAAGTTCTCGACAAAGCGACGGCAATAGCTCGCTAAGCCTAGAAAACTCCGAACTTGCTTGACCGATTCAGGTGGAGTCCAATTAAGGACGGCTTGAACTCGCTCAGGGTTAACAGCAATACCTTTACCAGATATTACATGACCCAGATAGGTCACTTCTGACAACCAGAATTCACATTTAGAAAATTTGGCATAAAGGCGATGCTCTCGAAGTTTCTTCAACACTAGCCTTAGATGTTCGGCATGTTCTTCCTCGTTCTTGGAGTAGATGAGTATATCATCGAGATAAACTACGACGAATTTATCCAAATACTCCATGAAGATTGAGTTCATTAACCGAGAAAAGGTGGCTGGAGCGTTGGTTAAACCGAAGGACATGACGGTGTACTCGTATTGGCCATAACGAGTAACAAAGGCCGTTTTAGGAATGTCCCCGTTTCTGATTTTGATTTGATGGTAGCCCAACCTCAAATCCATCTTGGAGAAGACTGAGGATCCAGCGAGCTGATCATACAGATCGTTGATCCTGGGAAGTGGATATTTGTTCTTGATTGTGACCAAATTGACAGGTCGGTAATCTACAACCATCCGGTCCGTACCATCCTTCTTCTTGACGAATAGGACGGGGCAAGCCCACGGAGATGAACTAGGGCGGATGAAACCCTTTTTCAAGGACTCATCGAGTTGTTTCTTAAGCTCGGCTAGTTCTAGGGGTGCCATCTTATAGGGTCTTCTAGCAATCGGAACGGTTCCTGGGATGAGGTCGATTACGAACTCAACATCCCTGTCAGGTGGAACACCTGGCAATTCCTCTGGAAAGACATCCGGGAAGTCACGGACTACCGGAACGTCCTCAAGGTCTGGCAAAGGGCTGGCGTTAAGAGAATATAATTGTCGCTTGGCTATTCGGGTCAAGACATTGACTATCTTCCCCGAAGGATGGGTGAGTTGAACAGTCCTAGAGAAGCAATCAATTTGGGCATGATGAGCTGACATCCAGTCCATACCCAAAATGATATTAATATCTGAAGATTTAAGGGCTATCAAAGATGCGAGGAAAACAAGTCTATCGACTTGGATTTCATTTCCATGACTTACCCTAGAGGTCTGCCATTTAGATCCCGGAGTTGAAATTACCATAGTGGATGGCATGTCACAGAATGCAACGTTATGCAAACGAGCATAATTTTCAGATATAAAAGAATGAGAGGCTCCTGTATCGAAAAGAACAGATGCCGGGTGGCAATTAACAAGAAGCGTACCGAGAACGACGTTGGGATCCTCTTGAGCTTCTTCGGCAGAGATACAGTTGACATGGCCACGTGAAGCGGTGACCGGTTTAGCATGGAACACTTTTCCTGTCGGCTTGCCACGGCCAACAGCTTTAGCAGATTGATTGGGGTTGGTCTGGGGACACTCACGCATATAGTGACCAGATTCCCCACACTTGAAACAAGTCACGGAACTGGTACGTGGAGGAGCATTATTGGTTGGACCCCCATAGGGCTTGGCCGGTGCAGACTGTTGAACAGGGCGAGGCGCCTGGAAAGATGGCCTCGGTGTGAACCTGGGTGGCAGGGCGGTGTTGGGTACCCACACGCGGCGCTTCTGAGGACCAGCACCGGATGAGGAACCCATGTCACGTCCATGCTTGCGTGTTGCGTCATAGTCAGTCTGACCAGTTTCAGCACTGATGGCTTTGTTGACAAGTTTCGAAAAAGATGTGCACTCATGCAGACGGAGGTCGCGGCGAAGCTCAGGACTAAGGCCCTTACGGAACCTTGCTTGCTTCTTGGCGTCAGTAGACACTTCCTCAGTTGCATATCGTGCGAGATTACCAAACTCCCTGCTATAGGCATCCACAGAAAGTCGGCCTTGGGTGAAACTGCAAAATTCTTCACGTTTACGGTCCATGAGACCCTCCGGAATGTGATGTTCACGGAAAGCCTCGCTGAACTCAGCCCAAGTAGTGACATGGCCCGCTGGGCGCATAGCTCCATAATTCTCCCACCATAGACTGGCGGGGCCTTCAAGATGATATGCAGCAAAGGTGACCTTGTCAGCCTCCGCTACCAGCGCGGAACGCAGTTTGTGAGAGATACTGCGAAGCCAGTCATCAGCGTCGAGAGGCTCGACGGAGTGGTGGAACGTGGGTGGATGCAATTTGATAAAATCACTGAGTGACACCACGTTAGCCCTCTGATGGTGTGCTGTATTCTGTTCAATACGCTCCAACAAACGGTTTGTCTCCCGCTTGTTTCTCTCAGCTTCCATCATAACCTCGGCTAGTGAAGGAGGATGAGGCAGATTTTCATTCCTGGCTTCACTGCCTTCGGCCTGCTCTTGGGAAGCAGGGTTAGCGCGCGTGTTGACCATCCTAGGTAAACAAGACAATGATTTAGTCAGGATGGTAAAATTCCGACATAGGATACATAATGTAAGGAATAACTCGGAATGCAAGATGATCATCCGTATGACATGGTAGATACAGAAACTGCTTCTTTTATTCCATCGTCATACACACCATACAGGGTTTAGTACAAGACCAAACAAGTACTATTACGGTGAAAAGAGGATTACATCTCATCGGAGGCATTCCAAGCTCCTATACATTATTTTTCTACACCTCCGGAAGAGTACAAACTAGGTCATATCCCACGAGTCACGCGGGACGATAGACGACACAGCTAGTGCGAACTAGTGATACTACCACTAACTCAGACCGATCCGTAGTAGTCCTCGTAGAAGTCACCTCCATAGCCTGGAAGTTCAACATGATCATCCAGAAACAGACGGTCTCGCGGAGCTTGTGGACCATAGGGGCTAGGATGAGGTCGTGGACCAACAAACGGTGGCCTGCGGGGACCGCGAGGTGGGGTGATGCCTCCTACATCACGCCAAACCATCACGTCTGGCAGAGCAGATCTCACAGGATAGAGATCGCGCATATCTGAATATCCAGCTTGCACCGCCGGTGCGAACCGAGTCAAAGTGGCCCAGTGGTCAGCACGGGTATTGAAGAGCTCTAACCTTAAGGCCCGATTTTCACGGTCCTTATCCTCGAGCATCTCAGCAGTGGTGCGAGTCCGTGAATCCTCCTGAGTGGAGTCAGCATAGATAGCCTGGAGATACCCTTGTGCTCCCGGAAGTGATCCTGGCATATACCGGAAATCAGAGTCCCGAAATAACCCAGATCTGACTCGCATAATGGTCATCATAGAGTAGGCGGCGTCCTGCACAGCCATCTCAATAGTAACCCCGAGTCCATAGGAGCAGTGAAGAGGCTCGGTGGATCCAGGATAAGATGGAAATATCCTGACAGTGCAGAGATACTGGCTTTGATTAAAGTCCCGGAATTGCTCTTCGACCGTGTACTCAGGATACCAGCGGTATCCAGCCTCAGTCATTACCCTGACCAACTTAGCAGTATGGCCGGGTACATCTAGGCATCGAGTCAGGCGAACCACTTGATTGAGGTCGCGAGTGGCCATCTGAAAGCACAATTATAATGCAAAGGCATTAGAATTTCTAGCAAAATTTCGGCAGCATAACAGCTGTAAATGCTCAAAAAGGATTTTGAGACATTTGACAAAGGATTTCGTACACACTCAACATCATCATATCCAAGTTCTGAAACCAATCTAGCAACATAATGTGGTAGTAGAACTGAACTAGGCTTGTAACCATCAAACTTATAAGGTACTACTGATTAGTAACTCGTGATCCTGATAGAGAGAACAGAACCTAATTCCTTAACCCCCGGTGGAAGAATGGACTGACTCAGATCAGAATGTCATAAGATAAGGAGTAAAAAGAGCCTTACGTTCCAACCCACAAACAATTCCCCTACATATAACTAAAGAATTTCTAGACTCAACATCGACCAGTTTGGCTTGGAGAACCTACAGGCAGTCCGGCTCTGATGCCAACGCTGTTAGGACCCCGACTCGATGTCACATCGATCTAGCTGGTAACACCTCATATCACTTTGCGGCCTCACGCACGGTATCCCCACGGGTGTCGTCTTACCTTTTCTCGGGACCGTTTGCGTCTTTTGGCTCACGTATATGATAGTGTCGCTAGCATCCATATGATAAAGAGCCCGGGCTGACATGACTAGTCGTAAACCCAAAGTGGCACAGACTTACAGGGACAGGCATCCATGACCCAGCTTCGAACGTGTCGGTCATCAGCAAGTGGGTCCGGGCTGTAGCACTGGGCTAACAGGACTCCGGTAAACCGGGCTGTAGCGGGCTAACAGGACTCCGGTACTCAAAGCGTGACATTTCCCCGAAGGGACAGACACAGGAACGAAGAAGGACACATGCCGGCCAGCCTAAGTGTTCCAGAGCAGTAGCAAGCTACCATGGCTCAGCGGTAACACTAGGAGACATTTCCCGGTAAGAGAGGCTACTAAAGATAAACAACTAGATAGTCAGATCCCACACATACCAAGCATTTCAATCATACACACAATATGCTCGATATGTGCAATACAACGAAGCATCACAACATGACTCTATGACACAAGTACTTTATTTAAGGCTCAGTGAGCCATACATAACATATACAAAGGTACGGGTCTCACGACCCCACATACAAGTCATACAGTCATACAAACCAGCAGCGGAAGTAACTTGTCTGGGTACAGACAACTAGTAAAATAAAAGAGGCTTGGAAAGCCTAGCTATACTACGTGGTCCTCCACAAGCTCAGGGTCACCACCTGGGTCTTTAGCCTACTCGTTGATGTCAACGTCTACATAGAACCCATCAGAAAGGGTTGCAGCGTCTTCTGTAAAAATGTAGATTATAGCAACATGAGTACAAAGGTACTCAGCAAGACTTACATCAGATCCTACATACATGCATAGTATCAAGAAGGGTTGGTGGAGTTATTGCAGCAAGCCAGCTTTGACTCTTGGCTAGGCTATCCTACGATACTCCAACTTGAAATGGTTTTGCGCACACGAGTCCACTACTCACCACTTCAATACACTACCGAGGATCCCCCTCCGTCTTCCTACGGAAGAGCCATCCTCGGCACTCACACTTATCTTGAGGCTTTTAGTAGTTTCCATTTACTTGTCTATGAACAGTATAGGCAACCAAGTAGTCCTTTACCGCGGACGCGGCTATTCGAATAGATTATGATAACCCTGCAGGGGTGTACTTCTTCATACATGTTTCCACCACTTAGCGTCTGCACACGACATGTGCTCGGCAGACTTCAAGCGAAAGCCGACGTGGGTGTAGACCACGACCTACCTAAACACTTAAGCCTCTAGTCCAGGTTTATCGCCTATTCAGGTTCCATCCGCAGGGAGTCCGGCCGAGGTTTCCCATACGGCCCCGAACGATGTGAACAGGGTTCCCGAGATACCTAACGGGTATTCGGTACACCCGGCCACGTACCTACCGCATCACATCCCACCCCTATGGTCAGCGCTGTCCACGGCCTCCAGTAGGCTACAAACACCAGAAACTACTTGCAACTCCTGGACAGAGAGCTAGGGTGAATAAGAAGTCGAGCGGGGTCATATTTCAGGGCCCAATGTATGGTAGCAGCTGATTCTTAAATCACACATACAGATCTCAGTGCTTAAGGTCGGCTTCAATGAAACAACCCACCATGTACTCCTACATGGCCTCCCATCGATACCTTTACCAAATCGTGTTCACCACACCACTCTCATTACCGGCATAATCATTTCACTCTAGCCCATCACCCAGATGAACCAGACCTGACACGACTCTAAGCATAGCAGGCATAGCAAGGTAGGAACAACACATACATATGGCTCAATCAACTCCTACACATGCTAGTGGGTTTCATCTAGTTACTGTGGCAATGACAGGTCATGCAGAGGAAATGGGTTCAACTACCATGGCACACAGCAGTTTGAAACGCGTTGTCTTAATGCAGTAAAAGAGAGCAGGAGCGAGAACATGGGATTGTATCGATATGATCAAATGGTTGGTTGCTTGCCTGATGGTTCGATGCACGGATACGGTTCTTCGTTAGGGTAATCGCGGTACTCCTCGGGGACAGAACCTGTCGCAAAGGACATCGATACACAACCATCACCAAACAATGTGCAACAATATGATGCATGCATGAAACATGGCAATATGAGTGTGTTGGGCTAATGCAACTAAAGCCAGAAGGGTTTGAACAAATTTGAATCAAAGATTCAAATTCCAAATTCAAATATGGCCTTTTAAAGTGCCTTTTCTTGTTCTGCTTGAAACATCAATTTAACTTGTTTGATCATGCATGAAAATAGTACAGATGGATAGATTGGATTTTTCTGATCATTTTTCATATATAATTTGTCCAATTTGGAGTTACAGAATAAAAGTTATGAATTTTTGAAGTTTAAATAATATTCTGGAATTTCCTGATTTAATTTAAATCCAGAAAATCAATTACTGCGTCAGCCTGACGTCAGTGTGACGTCAGCAGGTCAACGGAACAGGTCTGGGTCAAATCTGACAGTGGGTCCCGCATGTCAGGGTGATTATTTTAATTAAAACTTAATTAAAACTAATCCTGTTTAATTAACAGGGCTGGGCCCCACCTGTCATTGACTCAGGGGAGTCAACCAGGGCCCACCCGTGGTCAAAGTCAAAGTCGGCTGCCGGCGTTTAGTCGCCGGCGAGCCCGACGCGGCGGCGGAAGTGGTTTTGGCCATTTCGGCCACCAAATGGACCGCGGAGGCCACCGGAGTGGAGCTGAGGACAACCCGCAGCTCTTGGCGGAGTCCGTTGGGGTCGGGGTGGCCGGAGTTGGCGCCGGCGACGACTTTGGCGGCCACTGGGGTTCGGCCGAAGGTGAACTTGGCGCTAGAGGGGTCGGTGAGGCTCGGGGAGTGGCTGGCTAGGTGCTGCAGAACTCGGTGAGTAAGATGGACACCATCTTATGGCCGGAGTGTGGCCGGAAGCACGTCGGCGACGAGGTCCGCGACGGTGCGGGCGTGTGATCCTCGTGCGGTGGCTACACGGCTCGGGAATGAGAGAGAGAGGGTCGGGGGAGTAGCTAGGCTCACAGCGCTCCCGTAGAGGCCACCGGCGGGGTCGGGGACGAGCTGAGGCAGCAACGGCGTTGAAAGGGATCTCCGGCGACGGCGAGCTCGGGCGAGGTCGGTGCGGCGGCTTTGAGGCACGCGAGCGCTCGGGGCTCGGCTAGCTCGAAGGAGTAGAGGACGGCGGAGCTCCTGGACAGGGTGGCGCGGCGTGGAGACGACGGGGAGCACGGCTACGATGGTGGTGCGGCGACGGTGGCGTCGGCCATGGCTGGGGCGTGCGAGGGGGAGGAGCTGGAGAGGAGAGGGGGTGTCTGGGGGGTTCGGGGGAGAGAGAGAGGCCGGTTCACGGCGTTAGCCGGGCGAGGGAGGCGGCGAGGCGGCGAGCAGCTGCGTGGCGAGCTGCGGTGCCGCCGCCGAGCACCTTGGCTGCCTGCCTGGCGAGCCAAGCAGCTCGCTGGAGCGGTGGCCGGGCTGGGCCGGCCAGGTGGGCTGGCTGGTGGGCCTGCGGTGGCGCCAGGTAAGTTTTCCCCTTTTTTCTGTTTCTGTTTTTATTTAATATATCTGCAACTTTGTTGAATTTAATAAAATACCTAGACAACTTCAAAAATCACCAAATTGCTCCTGGTCCATAGTTGGATTATTTCCAACATGAAACATTTTAGTTTGGAGATATTTGAGCATTTAAATATTCTATATTATTTTAAATGCCCAAATTCAAATATTTATGATTTAATTCAAAAACCCTAGGATGGCCTAGGAAAATGTGCACCACTTTTGGCAGAGGTTCTGAACCAAGACAAAAATGATGGGCATTTTAGAAGGGCATTTCAGGTTCATTGAAAAATTATTTTAGTAACCCTGGTTGGTTTCAGAGGGGACTGGGGGTTCTGTCATCCCCATTTCAAGTTTCTGATGAAAGAGTAAACATGATGCAACACTCTAATGCATGACTAGCTAGGTTGTGACACTTTTACCCTGGAAAAAAATCATAAGCAAGCTTTCGGGACGAAACTCCGCCGCTGATATGTCTCCAACGTATCTATAATTTATGAAGCATTCATGCTATATTATTATGTGTTTTGGATGTTTATGGGCTTTATTATACACTTTTATATTATTTTTGGCACTAACCTATTAACCGGAGGCCCAGCCCATATTGTTGTTTTCTTGCCTATTTCAGTGTTTCGAAGAAAAGGAATATCAAACGGAATGAAACCTTCGGGGGCGTTATTTTTGGAACAGAAGCGATCCAGGAGACTTGGAGTTGAACTCAAGGAAGCTTCAAGGTGGCCACGAGGGTGGGGGCGCCCCCCCCCCTACTAGGCGCGCCCCCTGTCTCGTGGGCCCCTCGAGGCTCCCCTAACCGACTTCTTTTGCCTATATATTCCTATATACCCTAAAGACATCGAAGCGAACAATAGATCAGGAGTTCCGCCGCCGCAAGCCTCTGTAGCCACCAAAAACCTCTCGGGAGCCTGTTCCGGCACCCTGCTGGAGGGGGGGATCCCTCACCGGTGGCCATCTTCATCATCCGGCGCTCTCCATGACGAGGAGGGAGTAGTTCACCCTCGGGGCTGAGGGTATGTACCAGTAGCTATGTGTTTGATCTCTCTCTCTCTCTCTCGTGTTCTCACTATGGTACGATCTTGATGTATCGCGAGCTTTGTTATTATAGTTCGATCTTATGATGTTTCTCCCCCTATACTCTCTTGTGATGAATTCAGTTTTCCTCTTGTAGTTATCTTATCGGATTGAGTCTTTAAGGATTTGAGAACACTTGATGTATGTCTTGCCGTGTTTATCTGTGGTGACAATGGGATATCACGTGATCCGCTTGATGTATGTTTTGGTGATCAACTTGCGGGTTCCGCCCATGAACCTATGAGTAGGGGTTGGCACACATTTTCGTCTTGACTCTCCGGTAGAAACTTTGTGGCACTCTTTGAAGTACTTTGTGTTGGTTGAATAGATGAATCTGAGACTGTGTGATGCATATCGTATAATCATGCCCACGGATACTTGAGGTGACAATGGAGTATCTAGGTGACATTAGGGTTTTGGTTGATTTGTGTCTTAAGGTGCTATTCTAGTATGAACTCTATGATAGATTGAATAGAAAGAATAGCTTCATGTTATTTTACTATGGACTCTTGAATAGATAGAACAGAAAGGATAACTTTGAGGTGGTTTCGTACCCTACAATAATCTCTTCGTTTGTTCTCCGCTATTAGTGGCTTTGGAGTGACTCTTTGTTGCATGTTGAGGGATAGTTATATGATCCAATTATGTTATTATTGTTGAGAGAACTTGCACTAGTGAAAGTATGTGTGGGGCCCGATTTTTCTGGGTATTAATTTCCAAAAAATGGCCCTTGTGCTCACCAGCCCCAGGATTACTGTTAGCTGATGAGGCACCAACTTGATACAGAAATTCCAAGCAAAATTGCAAAATATGTAGTACAAGACCATTCTGGCCAGTGAGTACAACAATATGGTTTCTAGTGGTTGATGGCGGAAGCGGATTGTGGATCATCAGCGTCTATGGGACTCCATTTCCCATCGGAACAGCTGACCAGGTTAACTCCTATCTTCGCGAGGCTGTTATCACCATTGCTTAAGTTCCGGGGATGTCGTCACGGTCGCTCCTCTCCGCGCAAGAAATCTGGCCAAGACAATAGCCAGGGACAAGCCAGTGAGTACTTTGAATGTACTAGCAAACATTATGAACACGGGTATAATATAACAACAATGTTCTGAAAAAATTTATGCTCATGACGTCAGTCACAAAAGATAATAAAAACTCTGATGCATGCAAGCACGTTATTTATGAATATGCAATGACATATAAATAATAAAATGCACTGATTGGGTGTCTGAAGCGACGCCTCAAAAGGTTAGTAAGCAAGAGAAATGCCTCAGTCGGGCGTCTGAGCGACACCACATAAAGGGCTTATAAAAATAAATAACAAGCATGCCACAGTCGGGCGTCTCAGCGACACCACATAAAGGGCTTATAAAAATAAATAACAGGCATGCCACAATCGGGCGTCTCAGCGACACCACATAAAGGGCTTATAAAAATAATAACAAGCATGCCACAGTCGGGTGTCTCAGCGACACCACATAAAGGGCTTATAAAAATAATAACAAGCATGCCACAGTCGGGCGTCTCAGCGACACCACATAAAGGGCTTATAAAAATAATCACAGTGAATATCCAGGAGGTAGAACCATCCCAGGGATATTCGATAATACCAATAATATCACGGGTTAGTCCACAACAAAATGATATTCATAATTATCACAAGTCTCAATCTGTGATCCCAGTTCTGGTTTAACAGTTTTCTCCTCCGAAGACCGACACTAAGACCAACACTTGACCCATCCCAGACTGTAATCCTTAACCATGGACACGGCTATTCTAATAGGTTTAATCTCTGCAGAGGGTGTACTCTTTACCCACGAGTAACGGATTCCATTAGTCCATCGGGACTAATTCCGTCTACGGCCTTTTAGTTGACAATACACCTAACTTGCACACACCAGCTTAACTTACCGGTGTCTGGAATCACCCACGACACCTGCCAAGCAAAACTCTAAGTGGGGAGGCTACAATCTCGACGTAACATGGGATCACAAAATTTATACCGCGCGCAAACTAGGGGAGCTACCCCTTCGGCTACAACCGAAACACCCATGCTCCCGGACCGGGTGGCATGTCTACCGGATGCCTTCAGTATCCTCCACCATGGCCTCTCTGTACGGTGTGTGCTAGGAAAGGGTTGACAACTTACTGAACCGTACCCTACCTATGGCAGGGACAAGTGGCAGCACGAAACAAGTATGGGGGTTACCGGAACAAGACTCGATCTACGGTCGACTCAGGAGGTTTAAATATTCCCTGCATTTAGCATACAATATATACTTCAACCACAGACTGAAACACCACGCAACATACCCCCTCATGCCATACCGGTCATGACCGTCTCGACAGAGGACTAGGGACAAGACCGTGTCTACCCAAGACAGAGGCCTTCCCGAATTCTCTCCCGATATGCATGAAAGGCATATGACGGTGATTTTTATCACATCCATATCAACTTCAATAGCATGAAATCATTAAAATGCACTCATGAGTAGGAACGCATCATCACATAAAATGACGTATGCCCGTGTCGGGGTGGTGTTGTCACCACGTCACACACAATATTATGCCAGGGTTCAGAATGCTTGCCTTCAAGTCGTGGGGAGGCAAGGTGCATTCCAAAACTCTTGAAATCTTTCTCCTCTCTTCAAAAATCCTATTTAAAAATATATTTGAATTAACACAGAAATTCAAAACAGCACAAAATGTTGTTTTGGAAAATTTTCAAATAAATTTTAAAATAAACTACATTAAATTTGAGAGAGGTAGGAAAAAGAATCAATTCATTTGGAGTTATATTTAAAAAGTTACAGCCGGTCAAAGTTTAGTCAATATTCTGGTTTTTAAAATAAAACAGAAAAAAGAAAAACACTTCGAATTGAACACGGCGAACACGTACTTTGGAATTACGTTTCCACTTAAGGCAACGTGGACTGCGTGGAGAGTCGCTGACAGTGGGTCTAGGGGCCCACTAGTCATGTTTGACTGGTCTCCCCTCCCATTGCTTCTTCCGCCCGAGCGGAGGCGGAACTCCGACGACCGTCGCCGGCGAACGGTGGTTCCTCGCGGGGAGCTGAGGATGGGGATGGATCCGCGGATCAGCGGCGGTCCTCCCGGTGGTCGTAGGGTCATCGGAAGTGGAGGAAATCACCGGCGGTGAGCTCTATGGCGGAGGAAAGCTTCGGTGGATTTGGGGGTTCGGGCTAGGGTGATGCTCCGTCGTTGTTTGGGGTCTGGGCGGCTCCGCAATACGGTGTGGAGCAGAGTGGTGGTGATGGAAGGGTGGGGAGGCCCTGGTAGCGCCAGGGTGAACCGGAGCGAGGCGGCGGCCGAACTGGCGGGAGAGGTTGAAGATGGCCTTCTCCTCTTCAATTGATGGCAACGGGGCATTAGGGGGACGGTGTGAGGCTGCTTGCGTGCTCGGAGGGGCTCGAGGGGCTTCCTTTTATAGCGCTCCCAAGTCGGTTCGTGGCAGCCATGGATGAGCTCGTCGGTGACCGCCGTTCTGTAGCATGCAGGGCATCGTGGCGGGGCTGGGGATGGAGGCAGGAGCTAGCGGACGAGCGGGTACTGCTCCAAGGGCGAGCTGGCAAGCGGGAGTGGCTCGGGCGGCGCTGGCCAGTGCAGGGGCTGTCGGGCGGCAGTGGCGGCTAGCTGTTGGCTTGCCGGAGACGTGGCGAGGGCTGCGGTGCTCATGGGGTGTAGAAGGGGACGTGGCGTGCTCGCTGCGGTCGGCCAAGGGCCATAGTGAGTGCGGGGCGAGACGCGGCGGCTCGGTCGCGTCACGTGCAAAACGCGCGCTCTGGGCGCGCCCAGAGCACGCACGGGATGTGCTACGAAATGCTAAGGCATGCTAGAGGTCTCGGATGAGGTTGGTGTTTAATAGACCTAGGCCAAAATCATCTAGAGGCTTAGTGGACAAGTTAGTTTTCCCAGAGGTGCAAGGCCTCAGTGCAAAGCAAAGGTCATGTCAAAGTAGATCATGCCCATAAGGTGTTTGTCAAAATGCCAGGGGCACCTAGGCATTTCTTGGAGTGGCCAAATCTCCCAGAGTGGGGTCTCTTTAGATGAAGGAGAGGGTGGTGAGGTTAGTTTGTCAAAAGAAGAAACTTGCTAGTGCAACTTTTGCAAAACTTCAATTCTGGACAAGGAGTAAATGGCACCATTACATGAACCAAAAATGTCCCAAAGGGTGCATGCTCCTGGACTTAGGGTTTTTGTAGGGTTGACTACAAGCAGGTGAATTCACAAGGTTACTAGAGCAAGAATGAATAGGGTTGCAGTAGAAAACACAAGGCTGGTCCAGAATGAAAAAGAGGTTGAAACACTTAATTTTTCCAAAGAACATCACTAGGTTTTTGCACAAAGTTGGACTGCATGCTACCACTGACATCCCATAATTTTGGTGGAGGCTTTAGGGAATTATTTAAATAGGCTGTAGTGCAAAAATGCCTACTGGACCAGATTTGAAAAACAGGTGTAGAACTTAAAATATGCAATGAATGAAATATATTTTTGCATAAAAGTGATTTAGAAACATTAAATGACATCTCCAAATTTTGGTTGGAAATTTAGTTAAATTTATCAAATGGTTGTAGTTCAAAAAGAGCTCCAAAACTAAATGGAAGTCATTTTAATGAATAAAGCTCAAGGGGGGAAATTTAAATAAATAAATCTACTGATTAAGAAATGCTATATTGAGAGAGCATAGAAGTCCAATACATTTTGGAAAGTTCCACTTGGGTAAAACTCCTCAATATTAAAAGAAAGGTTCTGAAATCAACAGAAAAATCCAGAAGGCAAAAAAAATTTAAACTCCTGGAAAAAAATTAATAATTAAAACCTGGTTAATTTTTTGGGGGGGGGGGTGTTACAATACTACCCCCCCTTACGAAAAAATCTCGTCCTCGAGATTTGTTGAGGGTTGTTTTTGAAAATAAAATTTTTACCAGGTCAAAAGATCACTTTACTTAAGCGGTAAAATGCGGCTACAGTGAGAGGGCAATAAGTGGTGAATAACTACAGTGTGGGATACTGGCGTTGTGTGGAGAAATCCACGTTTAGGAAAACGAGCGATTTCTACGTTGGACGCAGTAAATTTAGAATAAATTCTAAATTCTAAAATACGTTGGTCGTACCCGAGAGCACAGTGCTCCCTCTGGCTGACAGGTGGGCCCAGGGCCCATTGTCAGTCTCTCCTTCTTCCTCTGGCTCTCTCTTCTTCCTCTCTCCCGCGCGCTTTCTCGGGCTTTCTCCACCGGCGACATCTAGCGCATAGGGCATCTAGGCAGTACTGCGGTAGTGCGCGGCGTGCTTGCTGCCGGTGCAGTGTGCACTCACCTCGCGGGCCAGTGTGCTGTCGGCACTGCTCACGGATTCGCCTCTGAACACCGGCGATCGGGCGACGAGCGGCGCTGGTGGACTTCGCCCACCGTACACTGATCTCGAGCTATAAAACGACCGCGGTGCTCCTTCTTCTTCTTTGCACCTGGCCTCGTTTCTCCTCCTCCTTCTCCTCCATTAATGCTTACCAGAGCTCGAGACGAGGCTCTAATGGCGGAGGTGGTGCCGGACTGCTACGTGATCCTGGTGTGTGG
Source organism: Triticum aestivum (assembly GCF_018294505.1). Taxonomy (NCBI): domain Eukaryota; kingdom Viridiplantae; phylum Streptophyta; class Magnoliopsida; order Poales; family Poaceae; genus Triticum; species Triticum aestivum. The sequence goes on from NC_057801.1 coordinate 740,739,683, forward strand.
AGGGCTGGCGACAGTGCTGGGGCTCTCCGTGCTCCTGTGCGCGATGATCCTTGATGATCGCCGTGATGCTGCCGCTCGGGTGCTGGCTCTCCGCGGTGGCGGTGATCACAAGGACTAGGTGTGATGCCGGGGTTTAACTATTGTCGGTGTGCCGGAGGTGACTAGTATCTGGATGATTATCCACTAATCTCTCCTTTGGAGGTTGTGGTGCGTTTAGGGAGGTGGTCGGTGAGATGCAACACGGTTACGTGTCTTTGCAAGTAGTGTAAGAGTCCAAGTGGTTGTGGGTCTGCTGCCATGGTGCTACGTGAATAAAAATAATCCATGTAGTGAGAGGATAAACGATGAAGCAACTCAGGGAAAAGGAATCTCACTCCAGGATTTTTCGCGGGTACAATGGTTAATCACAATGAAAACTACTCATATTAGTAGAAACCAAATAATCGTCTCATCGCACAAATTCAGGGTACCACGCACAAGTTACAATGCAATAATAAACGCTGCAATAATAAATACAGCAGTGACGTCTAAAATGAGAACGGTAACTGGACGGGGTCCCGAGAAAATGTCCCTTGTACTGGGACACACTCCTCTTCTATCGGAGGAAGTGGATTGACCAGTCGATGTACGTGTCTCTCCGGGTCGGGCCTCAATGGTTTGCTATGGCAATCTGAGGATTCAAATCAGCGAGACTCTGGAAATAACCCATTACTCGCTGGTTCAAATGTTCTTGAGCAATGATGTACTGGATAAGGTTGGCCAGTATTGGGTCTCTCTCAATCCGTCCACCGGGAAAAGATGTTACTCCTTCGGGTGCTGCACGGCTCGGAAAGTAATAATATCCTTCTTCGCCGGCATAGGGTACCACGAATCGAAGACGAGCAATCGCTTCGTACGCAGCAGCCTCTATGGCCATGCGTGGGGTCGGCATAGATTTTCCCCACGAAGGAGACCTCCGTTGGATCTTGGTTGGAGTCTACGGGAGGGATGTGTACTGCTGCCCAATATTCCGAGGTGGAAGGGGTGATTCTTGATTTGAACAGCTCGTACTGGGGTGGCTGGGTAGAACCCATGGTACTGCAGGTAAAGTCCCACAACATTTTGACAAAGCTACCCGGGGTTGCATCTGGGATTCTCAGATAAATACTAGGGCTCGGCATGGCAAGGAATGGTTGTGAGAGTGGTGCACGGGTGAGGGGTGTTGGGTAAGGTCACAAGGTGGCCTTCTTATATAGCAACCGGGCTGGTTATTTACCGTGGTGAAAGGTAATAAATCTTGTCAGATCAACTCCAAGGGTCGGGGTCAGTGTCAGAGATACACATATCTCATAAAGAGACGTGTTACTATGGGTGTCGTCGGGTTTGGTTTTGGTAGTTGTGCCCGGAAAAGTATGCAACTGTGTGCTGACAAAATTACACAAGGTTACTATTAAAACAGAGGCACAACAACAGACTGCGTCTATTTACAAGGTCACATGATTACAAAGCGAGGATACACTGAGACTTGGTACTACTCGAGCAACTTAGTCTACCTCGTTTACATCCAAACGGGTGTGCCTGGTGGATGTCGAGGCTTCTCCACTGGTCTCACTGTTGGGATTAGCTGGAGATGGTTGAGGGGTTGCAGGGTCGGGGTGGCGATGATGACCATCGCGGGGATTGTTGGCCACAATCTCGCTGGAGTGTGCTCCCGAAAGGCGACGAAGCACTTCTGGGGTCATCAAAGCACCTTGGTTGATGGCTGGGGCTGACCTCAGGGTCTCGATCGGGTGTCCGAACAACATGACTGGGTTGTCGGCGTCGGGCTCGTCTTCCCTGCTTGTCGGGGCTCGGCGAACCAGCTCTCCATGAGCTGCGATCAGACCAATAGTGATTTGATCGAACAGTGCCTCTAGTGCACCCACATAGCGCACTAGGTGCAACAATGCAGGGTCCATCTCGTGATATCCGTTGGCAACTTGGGGTGGTCTACCATACCCTTCACGCCTGGGGTAGTAGTAGAACGAGGGACAGTTAACTCTGGGCGACAACTGCCGGACTTGAACTATAGCCTCTCGAGCAGCTAGCTGGATGGCTTGTGGCTCGAAGGAAGTTGTTCTTCCGGTGAACCTGTAGGGGCGTTCTGGCGACAGACCCCTACCGTAGATGTGCACAGTGGCCCAGAATTGACGGTCCTCACCGCTCATGGGTCCTTGGTACACAACATATTCTGGGGGCTCTTCTAACGCATAGGCGCGACGGGTGAGGTTTGCGAGTATGGTCACAAAACCTCCAAGGTTGGTTGCTGTGGTCTCATTGTGCACTATGGGGCCAGGCATTATGGCTAGGTTCGGGGAAGAGGCTGTGCTGTGCTGGGTTGAGGCTAGCATGCCCTTTTTATAGAAAAGGGAACGGAGTCTTCCTTCACACGCTTGCGAATAAGACATTATAGGCATCGGTCAGTGGCGTGTGATCGACGGGCTAGTTTGATAGGTTGGGCACCGACTGCCAAATAGTGTCGGGGTCACTGTGTGGCTATCTTGCGCGAGAAGCTTGGCTGGGGTTTGGTTAAGGTCTGATGGGTTGTCTTACCTAGGTCTTTCGACCTGGCTAAAATAGGATTAGCCAATGGTCAGCCTGGCTCTGATACCAAGTTTGTGGGGCCCGATTTTTCCGGGTATTAATTTCCAGAAAATGGCCCTTGTGCTCACCAGCCCCAGGATTACTGTTAGCTGATGAGGCACCAACTTGATACAGAAATTCCAAGCAAAATTGTAAAATATGTAGTACAAGACCATTCTGGCCGGTGAGTACAACAATATGGTTTCTAGTGGTTGATGGCGGAAGCGGTTTGTGGATCATCAACGTCTATGGGACTCCATTTCCCACCGGAACAGCTGACCAGGTTAACTCCTATCTTCGCGAGGCTGCTATCACCATTGCTTAAGCTCCGGGGCTGTCGTCATGGTCGCTCCTCTCCGCGCAAGAAATCTGGCCAAGACAATAGCCAGGGACAAGCCAGTGAGTACTTTGAATGTACTCGCAAACATTATGAACACGGGTATAATATAACAATAATGTTCTGAAAAAAATTTATGCTCATGACGTTAGTCACAAAAGATAATAAAAACTCTGATGCATGCAAGCAGGTTATTTATGAATATGCAATGACATATAAATAATAAAATGCACCGATTGGGTGTCTGAAGCGACGCCTCGAAAGGTTGGTAAGCAAGAGAAATGCCTCAGTCGGGCATCTGATCGACACCACATAAAGGGCTTATAAAAATAAATAACAAGCATGCCACAGTCAGTGTCTCAGCGACACCACATAAAGGGCTTATAAAAATAAATAACAGGCATGCCACAGTCAGGCGTCTCAGCGACACCACATAAAGGGATTATAAAAATAATAACAAGCATGCCACAGTCGGGCGTCTCAGCGACACCACATAAAGGTCTTATAAAAATAATAACAAGCATGCCACAGTCGGGCGTCTCAGCGACACCACATAAAGGGCTTATAAAAATAATCACAGTGAATATCCAGGAGGTAGAACCATCGCAGGGATATTCGATAATACCAATAATATCACGGGTTAGTCCACAACAAAATAATATTCATAATTATCAAAAGTCTCAAGCCGTGATCCCAGTTCTGGTTTAACAGTTTTCTCCTCCAAAGACCGACACTAAGACCGACACTTGACCCATCCCAGACTGTAATCCTTAACCATGGGCACGGCTATTCGAATAGGTTTAATCTCTGCAGAGGGTGTACTCTTTACCCACGAGTAACGGATTCCATTAGTCCATCGGGACTAGTTCCATCTACGGCCTTTTAGTTGACAATACACCTAACTTGCACACACCAGCTTAACTTACCGGTGTCTGGAATCACCCACGACACCTGCCAAGCAAAACTCTAAATGGGGAGGCTACAACCTCGACGTAACATGGGATCACAAAATTTATACCGCGCGCAAACTAGGGGATCTACCCCTTCGGCTAGAACCGAAACACCCATGCTCCCGGACCGGGTGGCATGTCTACCGGATGCCTCCGGTATCCTCCACCATGGCCTCTCTGTACAATGTGTGCTAGGAAAGGGTTGACAACTTACTGAACCGTACCCTACCTATGGCAGGGACAAGTGGCAGCACGAAACAAGTATGGGGGTTACCGGAACAAGACTCGATCTACGGTCGACTCAGGAGGTTTAAATATTCCCTGCATGATTAGCATACAATATATACTTCAACCACGGACTGAAACACCACGCGACATACCCCCTCATGCCATACCGGCCACGACCATCTCGACAGAGGAGTAGGGACAAGACCGTGTCTACCCAAGACAGAGGCCTTCCCGAATTCTCTCCCAATATGCATGAAAGGCATATGACGGTGATTTTCATCACATCCATATCAACTTCAATAGCATGAAATCATTAAAATGCACTCATGAGTAGGAACACATCATCACATAAAATGACGTATGCCCGTGTCGGGGTGGTGTTGTCACCGCATCACACACAATATTATGTCAGGGTTCAGAATGCTTGCCTTCAAGTCGTGGGGAGGCAAGGTGCATTCCAAAACTCTTGAAATCTTTCTCCTCTCTTCAAAAATCCTATTTAAAAATATATTTGAATTAACACACAAATTCAAAACAGCACAAAAAGTTGTTTTGGAAAATTTTCAAATAAATCTTAAAATAAACTAGATTAAACTTGAGAGAGGTAGGAAAAAGAATCAATTCATTTGGAGTTATATTTAAAAAGTTACAGCCGGTCAAAGTTTAGTCAATATTCTGGTTTTTAAAATAAAACAGAAAAAAGAAAAACGCTTCGAATTGAACACGTCAAACACGTACTTTGGAATTACATTTCCACTTAAGCCAACATGGACTGCGTGGAGAGTCGCTGACAGTGGGTCCAGGGGCCCACTAGTCATGTTTGACTGGTCCCCCTCCCTCTACTTCTTCCGCCCGAGCGGAGGCGGAACTCCGGCGACCATCGCCGGCGAACGGAGGTTCCTCGCGGGGAGCTGAGGACGGGGATGGATCCGCGGATCAGCGGCGGTCCTCCCGGTGGTCGTAGGGTCGTCAGAGGTGGAGGAAATCACCGGCGGTGAGCTCTACGGCGGAGGAAAGCTTGCTGGATTTGGGGGTTCGGGCTAGGGTGATGCTCCGTCGTCGTTTGGGGTCTGGGCGGCTCCGCAATACGGTGTGGAGCAGAGTGGTGGTGATGGAAGGGTGGGAAGGCCCTGGTGGCGCCGGGGTGAACCGGAGCGAGGCGGCGGCCGAACTGGCCGGAGAAGTTGAAGATGGCCTTCTCCTCTTCAATTGATGGCAACGGGGCATTAGGGGGATGGTGTGAGGCTGCTTGCGTGCTCGGAGGGGCTCGAGGGGCTTCCTTTTATAGCGCTCCCAAGTCGGTTCGCGGCGGTCGTGGATGAGCTCATTGGCGACCGCCATTCTGTAGCTTGTAGGGCATCGTGGCGGGGCTGGGGATGGCGGCAGGAGCTAGCAGATGAGTGGGTACTGCTCCAAGGGCGAGCTGGCGAGCGGGAGTGGCTTGGGCGGCGCTGTCCAGTGCAGGGGCTGTCGGGCGGCAGTGGCGGCTAGCTGCTGGCTTGCTGGAGACGTGGCGAGGGCTGCGGTGCTCATGGGGTGTAGAAGGGGACGTGGCGTGCTGGCTGTGGTCGGCCAAGGGCCAGAGAGAGTGTGGGGCGAGACGCGGCGGCTCGGTCGCATCACGTGCAAAACGCGCGCTCTGGGCGCGCCCAGAGCACGCACGGGACGTGCTCGACGAAATGCTAAGGCATGCTATAGGCCTCGGATGAGGTTGGTGTTTAACAGACCTAGGCCAAAATCATCTAGAGGCTTAGTGGACAAGTTAGTTTTCCTAGAGGTGCAAGGCCTCAGTGCAAAGCAAAGGTCATGTCAAAGTAGATCATGCCCATAAGGTGTTTGTCAAAATGCCACGGGCACCTAGGCATTTCTTGGAGTGGCCAAATCTCCCAGAGTGGGGTCTCTTTAGATGAAGGAGAGGGTGGTGAGGTTAGTTTGTCAAAAGAAGAAACTTGCTAGTGCAAGTTTTGCAAAACTTCAATTCTCGACAGGGAGTAAATGGCACCATTACATGAACCAAAAATGTCCCAAAGGGTGCATGCTCCTGGACTTAGGGTTTTTGTAGGGTTGACTACAAGCAGGTGAAATCACAAGGTTACTAGAGCAAGAATGAATAGGGTTGCAATAGAAAAGACAAGGCTGGTCCAGAATGAAAAAGAGGTTGAAACACTTAATTTTTCCAAAGAACATCACTAGGTTTTTGCACAAAGTTGGATGGCATGCTACCACTGACATCCCATAATTTTGGTGGAGGCTTTAGGGAATTATTTAAATAGGCTATAGTGCAAAAATGCCTACTGGACCAGATTTGAAAACAGGTGTAGAACTTAAAATATGCAATGAATGAAATATATTTTTGCATAGAAGTGATTTAGAAACATTAAATGACATCTCCAAATTTTTTTGGAAATTTAGTTAAATTTATCAAATGGTTGTAGTTCAAAAAGAGCTCCAAAACTAAATGGAAGTCATTTTAATGAATAAAGCTCGGGGGGGGGGGGGGGGGGGGGAATTTAAATAAATAAATCTACTAATTAAGAAATGCTATATTGAGAGAGCATAGAAGTCCAATACATTTTGGAAAGTTCCACTTGGGTAAAACTCCTCAATATTAGAAGAAAGGTTCTGAAATCAATAGAAAAATCCAGAAGGCAAAAAAAATTAAAACTCCTGGAAAAAAAATTAATAATTAAAACATGGTTAATTTTTTTTGGGGTGTTACAGTATGAACCCTAGGCCTTGTTTCCTACCATTGCAATACCGCTTACGCTCACTTTTATCATTAGTTACCTTGCTGTTTTTATAATTTCAGATTACAAAAACCTATATCTACCATCCATATTGCACTTGTATCACCATCTCTTCACCGAACTAGTGCACCTATACAATTTACCATTGTATTGGGTGTGTTGGGGACACAAGAGATTCTTTGTTATTTGGTTGCAGGGTTGCTTGAGAGAGACCATCTTCATCCTATGCCTCCCACGGATTGATAAACCTTAGGTCATCCACTTGAGGGAAATTTGCTACTGTCCTACAAAACTCTGCACTTGGGGGCCCAACAACATCTACAAGAAGAAGGTTGCGTAGTAGACATCAAGCTCTTTTCTGGTGCTGTTGCCAGGGAGGGTAGGTAAGCGGCACTCACACCCCGTCAACTAAGCTATTTTCTGGCGCTGTTGCCGGGGAGGTGAGTGCTTGAAGGTATATCTTTAGATCTTGCAATCCAATCTTTTTGTTTCTTGTTTTATCACTAGTTTAGTTTATGAAAGAAAACTACAAAAAATGGAATTGAGTTTGCCTCTTACGCTTCATCTTTTTAATATCTTTTGTAAGTTTGATGAAAAGGAAAATTGTGCTGAAGTGCTAGAAGAAGAAACCTATAGGATGTTTGATACTAAATCTTTGAATGATGAGAATGATTGCAATGTTGTTAGTACGAACTCCTTGAATATCCATAATACTAATGATGATTGCACTAGGTATGATGAAAATGTCTCCTATAAGCATGTCAATTTTTGTGGAGTACATCGGGTTTGCAAGTACGCACCAAATAGGGAAAATAGATATTGCAAGAGGCATAAGCATTTAGAAACTATATGGTTGCAAGAAAGGCTTAATGTTAGTGCTGAAAATTTAAAATATCTCCGCCGTACTTGTGAACTTTGCAATGAACATGGTCATTTAAATCTCCGATGCAATTTCTTTCATGATCGAATCGTGTCCAAAAATTGTGATGAATTGATTTCCCTTGCGCATCATAATGAACTTAGTTTGCTTTTGGGATATGAAGAATTGAAACGTGCAACTAAGCTTATTCCAGAATTTAACCTTGAGGAATTCCTTGATATTGATCTAGAGGAGATTTATTTGTATTGTGCGGTGAATTGCATTGAAAATCCTTATATTGCCAATTACCTAAAGAAAAGAAAGCAAATAGAAGAGGAAGAGAATACTAATGGAAGGGAAGAGACTTCCCAATATCCTCCTATTATCTCTTATGATGAATCAGGTAACGAGGAGGAGGTTTCTATTCAACCAATCTCATCAATAAGGAGCTCAAAGAAGAAGGTTGAACCCACACATAATGTGAAGAAGAAAAAGAAAAGAAGGAACAACAAAGGTAAAAAGGTATCCCTCCCAAATGAAGTTGCTCCTACTGCTCATTGTGATGATGATAATTGCTATACTATTGGTGCTATCCATACTATTAATGATGAGAGTGATTATGCTTATGATATGAAAAGGCCCAAGCTTGAGGAAGCTATGTTTGATGAGGATGACATACTTGAGAATATATTTGCTGAAATTAATGTTTGTTCGAAGCATGCTACGTTTAATGAACATGATATTTTTAGCATCCCAAGTTTTGATATGCAAAGTTTTTATGATGATAGCATGCCTCTTACCTATGATGATTATATTGATGAAAGTGGGTTTGGAAGAGGTCATGACTTTATTTAGTGATGATTCCACTATCTTGGAAGAGGTTTCAATTGATTATGATGAGAACCAAGTTGCTACTTATGATGATTATTGTGATGAAACTTATGCTATAAAAAGTAGTGATGATTATATTTATATAACTTGTCATGATTATGATTACCCTTTGTCTGAACATTACTCTTTTAATGTGGAAACAATTTTTAGTATTCAAGTCTCTTATGATACTCCCACTATTCCGAATGAGAAGAATTTTGCTTATGTGGAGAGTAGTAAATTTTCTATGCTTGTAGATCATGAAAAGAATGCTTTAGGTGCTGGTTATATTGTTGAATTCATTCATAATGCTACTGAAAATTATTATGATGGGGGAACATATGCTTGTAGGAATTGCAATAATATCAACTTTCCTCTCTATGTGTTGAAAATTTTTAAGTTATACTTGTTTAGCCTTCCTATGCTAGTTGATTATTGTTCCCATAAGTTGTTTGCTCACAAAATACCTATGCATAGGAAGAGGTTTATACTTAAATGTTCAAGTCATATGCTTCATGATGCTCCCGTTATGTTTCAATTCTTATCTTTTATGTGAGCATCATTGTCATCATCATGCCTAGCTAGAAAGGCATTAAAGAAAAGCGCTTGTTGGGAGACAACCCAATGATTACCCTTACTGTTTTTGTGTGTTCACATGATTATGCTACTGTAGTAATCATGTTTTAAAGCTTTTGTTTCAATTAAGTGCCAAGTAAGACCTTTAGGATAGCTTACAGTGATAGTTGTGTTGATCCTGCTGAGAAGCAGAAACTTTTGCACCCAGTAAATTAGTTTTGATAATTCACATAAACGTGTTTTTGATCTGACTCTTTTTTCTCTAGATTGGTACACAAATTTCTTAGGACTTCCTAATTTTGTAGGATGTTTGGAGTTCCATAAGTATACGTTTGATACAGATTACTACAGACTGTTCTGTTTTAGACAGATTCTGTTTTCTGTGTGTTGTTTGCTTATTTTGATGAACCTATGAGTAGTATCGGAGGGTATGAACCATAGAGAAGTTGGAATACAGTAGGTATTGCACCAATATAAATTTAGAATGAGTTCACAACAGTACCTAAGTGGTGGTTTTATTTTTCTTATACTAACGGAGCTTACGAGTTTTCTGTTGAGTTTTGTGTTGTGAAGTTTTCAAGTTTTGGGTAAAGATTCGATGGACTATGGAATAAGGAGTGGCAAGAGCCTAAGCTTGGGGATGCCCAAGGCACCCCGAGGTAATATCCAAGGACAACCAAGAGCCTAAGCTTGGGGATGCCCCGGAAGGCATCCCCTCTTTCGTCTTCGTTCATCGGTAACTTTACTTGGAGCTATATTTTTATTCACCACATGATATGTGTTTTGCTTGGAGCGTCATTTTATTTTGTTAGTATTTGCTTGATGTTATTTATAATAATGTTTTGCATCTTTAGTTTCAATAAAAATGTCAAGGATAGCCTTTACCATGCTTAGTTTGCAAGTATACATGTTGCTGTTTGAAAACAGAAAGTTTATCGTTGTTGCAAAAATTCCCTAGAAAAGTCAGAATGTGATAAAATGTTGAAACCATTACAAAAAAAAAAGACACATCCGTAACATTTTGGGCCGAACGAAAAATATTTCTGTCATACATATGACACTTCTATGACGACAATTGTGACAAAACCCGGTATCATCATAGATGTGGTGGGCTCCTACTTCTATGACAAAAAATCGGGAAGGAGAACAACGGCGTCTGGCCAGCATGTGAGAAATAGTAGTACTAGTAGTTAGTACGGTGGGGTGTCGCCGACAAAGCCGGGAAGGAGAACGACGGCGTTTGGCCAGCATGTGAGAAGTAGTAGTACTAGTAGTTAGTGTGTGTGTGTCTGTGTCTGAGTACGAGCATGTACCAGTACTACTAGTTACTACTGTAGTTTTTAGAGCAAATTACCAATACATTAGCCAAGACTAAATGGAAAAATTCCTCTCCTATGCATCAAATGGCATCTCTTTCTCTATAGGAATTGAGATGCTTGTCATCTCACTTCCTATGTTTTTCATATTCCTATCCTATGAACGAAAGGAGGCCTCTGTTGGAGTACATATTGTAGCTAGCAGTAGTGCTGGTACAGTAGTTTTCTTCAAGAAGCGGAATTCAACGAAGTCATGATGGTTCCTTCGTCCGATCAACTTCAAAGTGGGAAGTGGGCCTGTGATTTGACGGCCCATTAGTCATTGTTACTGCGGCGCGATGACCTGGGTGACTCTCTCTTGGAGTTCTGCATGCATGGCAAGTGGACCAGGATGGTCGACATCCCACATGTTGGTGAACGGAAGTACTCCCTCCATCTAGGTGAATAAGTCATCTTAGATTGTGCACCATGACCAAGGTGGAGAGGAAAACGAGAGAACTTAATGTTTATTTGCTCATTGATATCATTGCATGCAACAAACTGACCACTCCATGTCATGTTTGATAGTCTCAAGTCATTAAAAGCATACATGCCCCACATCTCTTATTTGTTGATTCCTTTATTTATGTCAAAAAATAAGAAACAACGTGAGAGTTAATGCACTGCGCCTATGTGTTTTGGGACTATTTGGTTTTCATAAGATGACTTACTCACCTAGACGGAGGGAGTATTCTTTTCGATATCGAGGAGCAAGGAATCCACGTGGTATAGTATCACTGCTGATTGGTTCGCAAAAAAATAGTATCACTGCCGATTTATAATTATTTTTTATTTCTAATGAATGCTAGCATTTCAACTCTTACGACGAAGGGTGCCAAACACGGCACGTGTTGGATGTCCCACACGTCAGCGAAAGGAGTGGGACATGAACAGCGTGGTAGAGCCCAACGTAAAAAAACAGCATGGTAGAGCATCTCCACTTCTTCCACTTCTGGGTGGGAGACCACATGTAGTAGTACTTAGTGGTATGAACGATACAAAGTGCGACCTGGAGAGAAAGACACGTCTAGTTGGAAGGTCTCGGGGCATACACGTAAACAAATATAAAAGTTAATATGTGCCTCCAACTAATATAGTAGTAGTAGAGTACTTAGGCATGTACTCCATAACATCACCGTGCATTGCACGTACAACATTTAGTGGTAGTACGTAGTAAGAGACAAATGTCGCCCAAGAGTTCCCTTCTCGACCTACTTTTGGGTGTTTGGTAGAGTGTATGGAGGGTGCATGAGTCCACACTAGTTTAGCACAAATACACTAGAAGCATGCATGAAGAGAGCATGCATGAAGAGGGGTGTTGAGTTGAGCATGCATGAAGAGGGAACAACTATGCTGAGACGAGAACGCAACCAAACACACCCTGTATGCCACGCATGTTCATACCATTTGTGCCTTTCTACTTCACTTACTGCGCTACATTACTCAGGTTCGTACGTCCACTCCTGGGTACATGTCTGTCTCGTAGTTCCAGTGCCACGTGTTCTTCATATAGATGGAACGATCGTTGCATAACATGTGCGCCTTGATGATAGATGTCTCGCGTGTTGGCAAAAGGATGAACAAAGCTCACGTAAAAAAATAGAGTGGAAGAACATAGATTCCGGACGACCGAGAAGGAGCAAGGAACCTCGTGGTGGAGCGTCTGCGCTCATAATATTTAATATTATTCAGCGATATAAAATTAACCAATCATCTCCACAGTGGACTGGAAGAGTACGAAACATGGTAGCCCGGTGTAGTTACATCATACTAGTACATGGCTAACCCACGCTATGACCATATTTCTTGGCTTCCGTGCGACACCTATCTCTTGTAATCCAGCAGCCTGTATCGCTTCTCCCTCCTTGTCTCTATCAAAGTGCGGTGGGCTGGCATTTCTGTCGTCTATTGAGGTCGGTTAACTATCACATGTTAGCGACATGTCAAGAGCATTCTAAAAAAATTCCTTTCACGTTCCGTTTTCAAAAAGAAAAAAATCCTTTCACGTACGAATTTGCATGTATGCTTTGAGCAACTTACATGTCCTATACTGCTCTTGTTTGATACTCTAACTTAGCTAGAGCTTAGACTAACTCATGACTAACCCTGAACTAACTGTAGCCAAAGAGGTGTTTGGGTGATAGGGTTAGATTGACAATAAATGCACTTCAAGGAGAGAAAAAAGTGATTTTTCAGTGGTCCCAATGATAACTATCTCCAGTTAGCACCTCTTGGGTGGGATAGTTTTTTTTTGTGGGTTCGGTGCAACTTGCTCCAATTTAAACCCTCATGCTTGGATACTTTAGGGCTATTTGAGCCCCAACTAGCTCAAACTGACTCTAACATATGGATCCAAACAGGGCCTATGGCCAGTCTCGACGCGGAGCAGTCGCGTGCACCGGGAAGCGGCGCTCTCTCGGCCGTCGTGCCACTTCAAAGCCGGCGCTAGTGAGAGGTCGCCTCCGCTCTGGCCGGGCATTAATGCGGCACTAACGCTCCAGGGCGATGCTGACCGTTTCAGGCGGGAAGCGCGCGCTGGCAAGGGAGTATAGTGGGTTTTGAACTGTTTCAGGTGTAGTAGTAATGGTAGTTTGCAAAACTACTCAATTATTGCACTCAGTTTCCTAAGAAATGTGGTAAAAACGTTACTCCACAGCCCGCTTCCCTTCTCCTTCCTGCTCGTGATTTACGTGGCCATGTTAACGTGGTTGTGTCAAAAAAATGTCACTTCCTGCTCGTGATTTGCATTATATAATTACAAGCAAGATTCTCGTCCATTGCACAGAGCATCAATATGCATTTTTTTACAAAACACCTGTTGTGATTGACCCATGCAGGAGTAATCCCATGTGTAAAAACTAATGATATCTCGAGAATTTTATCGGAAAATTGGTATCTCGAGAATGTCATCGAAAAAATGAAAGATGAGAGATAAGGCGAGGAGGAGTGGAGTGTGGTGGTGACTGGTGGTCGGAATGGGCGGAGGCATGGGGATGGACGGCGCCGGCAGGCGGCAGCGACCACCATGCATGCTAGATTGTTCTAGAGTCTTATTCCTTTTTAATTGCTGAGCAATGAGGTTGTGAGAGATAATGATGTGGAGAGAGGTGCGGGTATCTTTTGTAAAATTATCATAGTTTGCTTCCTATCTGTCAGATATAGATCATACGGTCTGTATTACAAGATGGCAGGCACACCATCATCGCCAACTCGTTTTTTTATAAGGGTACAGATGATAAGTTTGCTGACTACTAAAATAAAGTGGAATCTTTCCATGTTATGCAAGTAAATAAAGGTGATTGTTTATCATATGGGTAAGGTTGGATGAAGGGTGGTAGGAACAAATGCTCCGCCTAGAGCATGTGTGTGTGAGATGGAGTCTGTGTGTGTGTGTGGGGTGTGTGTGTGTGTGTGAGAGAGAGAGAGAGAGAGAGGAGAGAGGGAGATGGAGTCTTAGTTTGTGTGTGTGTGTGAGAGAGAGAGAGAGATGGAGTCTAAGTGTGTGTGGCGGGGGTGCGTGCGTGTGTGTGTGTGAGAGAGAGAGAGAGAGAGAGAGAGAAATGGAGTCTTAGTGTGTGTGTGTGCGTGCGTGTGTGTGTGTGTGTGTGTCGCAGGGTCCTCTATGGAGGATGTAATTTAAGTGTGCATGGCTTCATCATAGAGAGGTGATGTTTATGGCAAAGGCCACCAACGATGGGGTGCGAGAGAGAAAATGCCCGTAGGGAGGGAAGAGAAGGTGCATGCGCGTGAGAGGAGTCGATATCAAGAGAACGTGTTTGTTCGAGAGACACCAAGGAAGACTACTATATATCGATGGTGCATGTAGGCAGGAATTAAACAAAGGGATGGTCTTATTGGTTTCGGGGATATAGGGGAAGAGTGAGAGGTGCGCACGGGGGGGGGGGGGGTAGCTAGAAGGAGATTGTTAAGTGTGAGTGTGTGTTTTGCCCATCCAGGCGGAAGTTATATGTGCACAAAAGAGGAGAACGATTCGATGTGGCATTAGGATTGAGGGTAATTAACTACGTATGGAGACATAGAGACCTTGAACGTGCATGTGTGAGAGGTATACATGTATACGTGGGATGTTTGTGTGAGAATGAAAGAAAGAAGACATAAGTCCTAAGATCAACGACATGGGAGAGACGGATCGGTATGGCAATATGCATGCATGTGAGAATGCAGGGAAGAAGGCCTGACAATTGAGCATGTGTTTTTGTCTTTAATAGATAGTGGCGTGGGCTAGAGCATGCATCTATGGCGAGCAGAGGGGGTGAGGCGCAACGATTGTGCAAAAGAGATCAACCTATAAATGCATATGTATGGATAGACATATATAGTGTGGGTGATAGGAAGTAAGAATCCGTGCGAGAAAGAAATGTTGACGGAGAAACTACAGATAGATACAGAGATGGAGATGCTAGCTAGAGAGACATCTGTTAGTTTGGGTGCCGGAGATGACCGTCGGGTGGTTCAAAGGGTGAAGTTATATATGTGTGTGAGAGGGCACTTGACTGCATGTAGAGAGAAATATATGTAGTGTGCGTGATAGGAATCAAGAGTGAGGACGAGAAAGAAGGTTGATGGAGAAACAGATAAATAGAAAGATAAAGATGCTAGCTAGTGTGCGCTAGAGATAGGAGTCGAGTGGATCAGAAGGCTGGGTTATGTGTGTGGGTGTGAGAGAGATAGAGAGAGGGTGCATGTGAGTCACATACAAATAGATATCAGAGAGAAATGAGATCCAGGGAGACGGAGTGTTGTGTCTGCGAGAGAGAAAGATATTTCACAACGAGAGTGATAGCTAGAGAGACATATGAGGGAACGCAAGATATCTCTAGGGAGAGAGGGTGTGTTTGAGCGACATACAAGAGAACAATGGAGAAATATGAGACCCTGGGAGATAGAGTTTGTGTTTGTGTGTGAGAAAGAGATATTGAAGAGGAAGAGTCGTAGGTTCTCATATCTAAGGAGCGAAAGACATCTCTGTATGAGGGGTGTGCGAGTGGCACACATGGGAATAGTTGAGAGAAATGAGACCCCGGGAGACAAAGTTTTGTGTTTGTGTGAGAGAAAGAGATTCCACATGGAGAATCATAGCTAGAGACACATAGCAGGGAGCGAGATATACTTAGAGAGAGATAGAGTGATGAAGGTCGAGGGTGAGAGTACCGTCAGCGTGTTACAAAGATAAAAGATCATTGTCGACATACAGGTAGCACGAGAGATGCCTGAGAGACGATGAACGCGTATAGGTCCAGAGAGATAGTCCTATATAAGCATGAGTGGTAGCTATATGAGACAAATATCTGGATTAAAGGGGATTCAAATATTTAAACTGGAGATCACGACATCGATAATATCATAATGCAAATTGGTGTATCAAACATGCATATTCATTTGAATTTGGGCACACGTGTAATGTTATATAGTTTATCAATATTGGTGATCCATAGATTCTTCAATTACAAACAATGCATGGTTTATATGCAATTAATGTCCAAACGGGATTACACTATATGTTGTGTGTGTGAAACACATTATACATGTTTGAGAAGTTAAAAAAAACCACATGAAACACACATTAATTGGAGACAGTTAGCGAGGAATGCATACATTGGATTTCAACATAAAGTGGTTTCAAATATTTGAAAATCCAAATTGATGGATACAACCTTATGAATCTGAGATCATGCCATTTGTAAACCATATTTATGTATAAATGGTGTTGTGCTTTTGAAATTATATATAAAAAATGATGTATATAGAATGTAATTCCAATTGAAAATGGATCCCGCCCGAAAAAAATAGTAGAATACAAACGGGATTCGAATTGAGTTGGCACGGTAAACGTGCATTGTGCAAAATTTGAACGAAGCGGGGAAAGTCGCAGTAACCGCCCGAAACCAAAATCTGCGAGATGGAAATCACTGCCGGCTATCCCTGCCACGCAAAGCCTATCTGCTGGATTTCTATAGGTTTTGATAGGGGTAGGTTTGTAATTTCACCCAAACGTGACGTAACCGCCTCTCACCCGGATTCATACGCAGTGGGCGCCAAAACACAGTGTGCCCTCGGCCGAAATCAACTCCCTCCCCGGTTCATATTCATACACGATGGGCGCCAAAAACAAACTCTCGTCGGCAAATATTCGGTGTATGCGAGATTACCGTCCTATCCCCAACCGACTAATGTTGTTGTGATGTAGTAGAAATTTGAAATGGGGGCTAAGTTTGTAAATTTCCTCGCATTTGAGACAAGCGCGCCCTGAATACATGGTCCCCCCCCCCTTCCTCTCTACCTCCCTTTTCCCCATTCGTACTCCGTGGGTGCCAAAACACCCTCTCCACCTTACCCTCCTCCGTCCGCCGCCGTCCGCCACCCCATCCACCGCCATCCTCCTCCACCATGCTGGAGCTGATACCCCGACGCCGCCGTCCATTACAAGAGATCGACCTCTCTCATCCACGCCTTCAAACCGGGATCCTTGCATCCCGTCCTCTCACTTCATCCCCGCCGTCGTCCACCTTGCCGGCGCCGCTCCTATGACCGTCTCATCCACCGTGCCCTGCAGCCACCGTCTACCCTCCTAGATCTGCTTCCACGCTGCCGACAGCCATCGCTACTGCAGCACCGTCAAATTCTCAGCAGATGCGTACACTACGCCGCACCAGAGGCGGTACTCCTTCGTATCTGCTCAACTTATTTATCGCAGCAAGAAAATAGATCACCACTGCTTTACTCTGATTTCTTGTCTTGGTTGCGAAGTTGCCTTTGTCCGGTTTGCACCTTCAGATCCTCCATGGCACGCTCAACACTATATTCCCAATGCTTATGGTTTTCCCCTTTTATATTCCACACTAGTTAAATCACAGTAGACTAAATTTCAAAATTGGGTTAGTCGATTTTTCATAGCTCACCGGAGTTCGCCGGTGCGATCCAAGGGGCTCGGGTGGTTGTGGGGCCTCGCCGAACAAAGAAAACTCAACGCGGGTGGGGGGTGGGGGTGGCGCAGGAACACAGGTGGTGGGGGCCGGTGGTCCGGCCGGCGGCCCATGCGGTGTTCTGTATGGGAAGAATCAGAGACGAGGAAGAAGAAGGGTTAGGAGACGTAGGATCTTCATCCAACCGCCTGAAATGGTCGAGAGACAGCTGGGAGTTGCATTCTTAATGCGCTCTGGTTCATCATGTGTGGGCACTGTGCAACCAACATTTTATTATCCAAAATCTTCTTGCTCTTCTTTACCATGTTCGATAGTGTTGGCCTGTACGTGATCGATAGGCTTTCAATTACTAGCGGCAATACAACACCGTATTTTCAAGCCAGTTCCACTTTCCCAATTTATATATCGTGGTTATGGTGTACCCCTGTTATGTACACTATGATCTGCCTAGTTGCTGTGTGCTCTTGTTATCATGGTTTGGCAATAAATTCTCTATACAATATATTATGAACCTATCATCTGCCAGCTATCCTTACTTCTGGAGCCTATTTTTTGTGTACTTGTGCTAGATTACATAAATGCACGCATGATATTATAACACACATGAGCTCTCTCATCAGAATCCAGTGATAGCACATAAGTGTTTACAGGGGTGCCCCTATAGTAGAATATCATCTGCATTACAAAGAAATCTCACAACTATTTATGTTTTCATGGTTCTCAGATATTATACGCAATTACAGTGAATATCAGAATCCGCGCATCAGAAGAATATTGTGGAACCAAGTCATTGAGTGCCATTCTGGAAGCAATGAAACTCGTACGCTCCCCACCTGTTGATTCTTGTTCAGAATATGATCCTAATGACTATTCTAACCAGGAGGAGTCAAAGGCAGATGGCCTATCCTGTTCACCCATCAAGGTGCCTGTTCTAATTTGGCAAGGTTTTATTGATTGCGTGTATCTTGCATATGTTGTCTTGCATTTCTTCTACTTTGTTGCACCACCATCTGCTTAGTTACTCATCATATAACTCGAGATGCCATGCCCATCCATTATCAATACATATTCCATCTGTCGTCATACCATGTTTTTCCACTCAAATGATGTTCTTGTGCATCAGACATCAAAAAGGAAGAGGGTGATTGCCGAACCTGAAGGAGCACGAGCAAAGTCCTTGAAAAACATGGTGGTGCCGGAGAAATTAGACAGCGCCCCACTTATATTGGCTGTACAACCAGTGACACAAAACATAGGACCGACTCCAGCAGACTGTACCCATACTTCACTGGCCACACCACTAGCCCCACCACACAGGACCTGCACTCCAGTAAAAGGTATACCGATTTCATTAGCCATAACACCAGCCATACCATAGAAAAATTCCACTTTAGCAAAAAGTACAGCAAGTCCACCGGCTGAAGACCTATCCCAACTGCAGAGATGGCCAATTCCTGCAGATTGGAACCCCATTCCATTTATTCCCAGTTTAAAAGACAATGCTTTCAATGTTGTTAGGGACTACGTGCATATATTCCCATCATGGGAAGATTATAGTGAAGACAAACACCATTTTCACATCTTCCTATCCAACTTACGTGTAAGTGCTATTATTCATGGTTATTATTTTCCTATTTTCTGCTGATCGAACACATCAATGATTTACATTACATTGTTGTAACTAGGTGAGGCTCAATCTGGATAGTCATGACGAGCAAAGCTTGCTTGTGCTTTTCAAGGAAGCATTGCAACAGTATCGGTGTTACCTGAGGAAATCACACTTTGATGGCAAGTCTATAAATGAATTTCCGGTGAAGTCTCCTATGCTAAATTTAGAAGACATTGAATGGAAAAACCTTGTTATGCACTGGTCTCGTTCCCAGGATGAGGTACTGTTTATGAAATCACATGACAATTTGAACTTCTACTTTTTCGCATGTGCCTTACGGATCTTTTTTGCAGGAAATCAGCTCGAAGAAGAATTCCGGTTTGAAAAGAAAAACAAGATATCGCAAATATGATGCCCGCTGCTTTGCTCTTGTTAGTACCTGTTGTCCTGTATCACTGTACTTGCATACATACCTGGTTCATTATGTGACAGCAGTATGCATGATAGCTTGCTTATCAATTGTTCGCTCCAAATTATCTGATATGTATGAATGGTTACATTAGTGTAGAATATATCCAATGCCAATGAATTTTTTAGCTCTGCATTGTTCTTGTAAGTACATGATGTCCTCTGTTAGTGTACTTATATTGATAGGTAGTTGTTCATGTACCATCGCTCTGCAGCTTATTTTCCTTTTCCCTCCATTTTCTACACATCAGATCTATATTTACTCTTACCATAAGGTTGGTACTGAAGAAGTTTAGCTGTGCATTGCTCTTGGCTAGCCTTTTGCCTGTATCGTTGTACATACATTTATAAGTACTTGGTTATGTAGCATCACTCTTCATCTTATCTTAAATATTCTCCATTTTTTCGTATATTATCACATCTATATTTACTCTTAACAAAATGTAGAATAAAGGCAATGCTTATGAAGAAGATTATGTGCTAAACTTCTTGAATTGCCCCCCCCCATCAACATGGACAATGGCTTTATAGAGCCTGTCTTCACCAGTAATGTAAGTTTGTCCTTCTCAAGCCTTCAAACTTTGTTGTGTATATTTGGTTAGGCATGACTGCAATAGCTGTTTATTTTTGGTGTTTGCATCAAATTGCATGCTTAAAGTTTATTATGTAGTTCACAAACAAAAGTTTGTCCTTCTCAATTTAAGTTTTCAGTTGTACAACCAAGTTCCTTCTTCATACCATGTAAATTAAACTATACAGAGCAAGTGATCTTCTTTTGCAGTGCATGTATGCTTCTGTTCTTCATCTGTAATCCAGTGGTGTGGTGAACCTACCCACTATAGCACAATGTCATATTTTGCAATGTCTTAACTATGAACAATGTCATATCATTCTACTATTATTTAAACTGTCTCTTTATTTGCCAATCTGAAATGGGATAAATTGACAGCACACTAACCATTGATACTTATGAGTTCTTGATCTGTAATCCAGTGGTCTCGTGAAGCTGCCAACTCCTTCACAATGTCATTTCCTGCCATGTCTTGACCTGAACAATACCATATTGTGTTAATGCAATTTTAAACTGTGTCACTTTATTCGTCAGTAAGAAATGTGATGAATTGTCAGCACTGATACTTTTATGTGCAAAACCTGTCATTTGTCTGCTTGTTTATCTTTCAGAGTGAGGAAGATATAAGTGTTGAACAAGTGCAGTCTCATCATCTTGCTCAGCTGCTTGCGCTGCAGCTCCCCAGCAGGGCTAACCTTTCTTGAACTATTGACGTGCTGTCGATTTTGTATATTATTTTGTCGGCGTGTTTATTTGCACTGGTGGCGATCTTTGATGCCCAGTGTATGTAATCTGCTGTCTGCTTGTGCTTTATTATCATAGTGGCGAACTTTGATGCCCCGTGGATGTAATATGCCGTAATTTCTTTATTGTATGGTCTAGGTTTTTTCTTATTCACGATGTTGTAGTTATTTTACTGTATATATATCCTGTCTTCATAGTAAACCAGCCAAACTGTAAAATTACGGTACATAATCGGGTCGTCATGCAATCACGATGTATGATCCGCATCATGGGCCACGTCAAACTGGCCCACTGGTAGATTCAGGCCTTTAATAGGCCGAGTAACCCCCGGCCCTCTTTTCGCAAGAAAACTCAATGGTTTTTAGGAGGCTGAGAAGTAGGTTGGGCCTGAGACGTGCCGAATAGCTCACGGGCCGGCGGCAGCCCGAAATGGACCCCGGCCCATGATTGTGTGAATCAATTCACGGGCTTTTAACAGGCCAAAGTTGTCTCAGTCCTTGTTTGGCCCAATCAGATATCGGCTGCGAGCAGGCCGGATGCAAACCGGGTCGTAGTTAGGCCTAACTATATGATGGGCTTTTAGCAGGCCGAAATTAATATAGGGCCGAAATGTTAAATGGGCCCTTAACAGGCCGAAACTAATATCAGGCCGAATTACTAAATGGGCCTTTAGCAAGTGGGCCCAAAAGCATAGCATCCAGTCAACGGGCCGAATATGATATGGGCCATAAATGAGCCCAAAGCCTCTTAAAGGGTCGGACCTGATCTGGGCGATGATTTGGCCGAGAAAGTGGGAGGCTTTTAACGGGCCGGATCTTATATGGGCCATTATTAGGCCCAGAACATGGCAGGCCATTAATGGACCGGATCAATTATGGGCCGGCATTTGGCCCAAAACATGGCAGCCAGTTAATGGGCCGGCCTACTAGGGTCCTCAAAATCTTGTGGGCCTACAGCTGGGCCGGCCCATTAACGTCGACGAAATCTCGTGGGCCTTTAGCTGGGCTGGCCCATTATGATCCGCAAGAATTTTGTGGGCCTTTACCTGTGCCGGCCCATTATGGCACACAAAAATCCTGTGGGCCTTTACCTAGGCCGGCCTATTATGGCCCGTGAATCTTGTGGGCCTTTAGCTGGGCCAGCCCATTATAGTTCACAAAATCTCGTGGGCCTTTAACTGGGCCGGCCCATTATGGGCCGCAAAATCTTGTGGGCCTTTAGTTGGGCCGGCCCATTTAAACTTGATTGGTCATGCCACGTGTCGACGTATCATAGGCGCCTTCTGTCCAATGAGTGGATGACATCTGTCCCAACGATGAGCCGACACATGTTTCCTCCAGCCAATGATGATTTTACACGTGGAAAATCCCCATTGGTCGGGGCTGTTAACGGGTTATCAGATCCAAAACCCGACCCGATAGCTTAACAGTGTTCCGTTACGGTGGATGCCACATGTCGGTCACCCTTGACGAAAGCACTTCTGTGACGCGCGATTTATCGTCATGGAAGTGGACACTTCCGTGATGATAATTTTGGTAATGTCATGGAACACTTCTATGACATCACAGGTATGACTATCTTGATTCTGTCATAAATTTGTCATGGATGTACATGCATGACAAAAAACACGACCTACTGTGAAAAACACGTATCATCACGGAAGTGTATTTTTTTGTACTGAACCTTTTGCATAATAAGCTCTGATAAATTTACTACAGTGGGAATTTTCTTTCATAATTTTTGGAGCTAGGGAAGTATGGATCTTGCTGCATTCTTTACAGACTATACTGTTTTGGCAGATTGCTGTTATGTTTGCATTGTTTGCATATGTTTGCTTGTTTAATGATTCAATTTGATGATAGGAGTATTAAATATGCAGAGGCATTTAGTATGCAATGTTGAATAATAATTTTAGTGATTTGTTATAGTAGAAAATGATAAGGTTTTTGCATTGGTTTATAGTAACTTATCTCACAAGTTCTTGTTGAGTTTTATATGGATGAAGTTTTTGAGAAATAGAGAAACCATGATATGAGAGGGATTAAGGAGACACAAAAGTTCAAGCTTGGGGATTCCCAAGGCACCCCAAGATAATATTTCAAGAAATCTCAAGCATCTATGCTTGGGGATGCCCCGTTAGGCATCCCACCTTTCTTCTTCAACAACTATCGGTTAGTATCTGTTGAACTTAAGTTTTTGCTTTGTCACATGAGTTGTGCTATCCTTGCAATGTCATTTTATTTTATTTTGTTTTGCTTGTTGTTTGAATAAGATACCAAGATCTGAAATTCTTAAATGATAGAGAGTCTTGACATAGTTACATAATTTAGCTACTCATTGATCTTCACTTATATATTTTTGGAGTAGTTTGTCATTTACTCGTGTGCTTCACTTATATCCTATGAGTAAACGGTTGAATGAGTTGAATGTCATAAATCTGAAATTATATATGTTTCATTTGCTTATCCCATGGGGAGTAATGACTTCACATCTAAGAAGTAGAGGTTGTAAATTTATTGAAGGTTAGCAAGCATTGTATTGGTCATTTGAACAATTCATGAAAGAATATTGAAGGAAGAGAGATTTCACATATAAATATACTATCTTGGACATCTTTTATAATTGTGAGCACTCATTAAGTATGGCATGCTAAAGAGTTGATGTTGGACAAGGAAGACAACATAATGGGTTATGTTTTCTCACATCTCAATTAAAGTATATTGTCATGGATCATTCAAACATGTTGATCTTGACTTTCCCCCTCATGCTAGCCAAAATTCCTTGCACCAAGTAGAGATACTACTTGTGCTTCCAAATATCCTTAAACCCAGTTTTTGCCATGAGAGTCCACCATACCTACCTATGGATTGAGTAACATCCTTCAAGTAAGTTGTCATGTTGCAAGCAATAAAAATTGCTCTCTAAATATGTATGACTTATGCGGAGAAAATAAGCTTTATACGATCGTGTGATATGGAAGTAATAAAAGCGACGGACTGCATAATAAAGGTTCATATCACAAGTGGCAATATAAAGTGACATTCTTTTGCATTAAGATTTTGTGTATCCAACCCTAAAAGCACATGACAACCTCTGCTTCCCTCTGCGGAGGGCCTATCTTTTACCTTATGTCTTTTACTTTATGCAAGAGTCAAGGTGATCTTCACCTTTCCCTTTTTCATTTTATCCTTTGGTAAGCACCTCGTGTTGGAAAGATCATGATATATATATCCAATTGGATGTAAGTTAGCATGAACTATTATTGTTGACATCACCCAAAGGTGAATACGTTGGGAGGCAAAATTATAAGCCCCTATCTTTCTCAGTGTCCGATTAAAACTCCATAACCATAAGTATTGCGTGAGTGTTAGCAATTGTAGAAGGCTATATGATAGTTGAGTATGTGGAGTTTGCTCAATCAAAGCTCTAACATAGAACCTTCCTGAAAATAAGATGAATTGTAATTGTTTGATGACTGAGAATGAAGTTTGCTAGTTTTCAAGAAAGTTTATGGTCTATGCTTTAACATGTGAATAGCTTGTTACTTGATCTTGAGAAGTTTTATGAGATGAACTACTGTTATGACATATAATCATGCTAGAAAAGGTGATTGAAATTATCATTGAT
This sequence comes from Triticum aestivum, assembly GCF_018294505.1. Lineage (NCBI taxonomy): Eukaryota > Viridiplantae > Streptophyta > Magnoliopsida > Poales > Poaceae > Triticum > Triticum aestivum. The sequence goes on from NC_057801.1 coordinate 740,764,169, forward strand.
CAAACTTGTGCACCTGCTAGAATTCACACTTCATAAATTCTTTCTTTTATCATTTACCTACTCGAGGACGAGCAGGAATTAAGCTTGGGGATGCCGATACGTCTCCAACGTATCTATAATTTATGAAGCATTCATGCTATATTATTATGTGTTTTGGATGTTTATGGGCTTTGTTATACACTTTTATATTATTTTTGGGACTAACCTATTAACCGGAGGCCCAGCCCATATTGTTGTTTTCTTGCCTATTTCAATGTTTCGAAGAAAAGGAATATCAAACGGAGTCCAAACGGAATGAAACCTTCGGGAGCGTTATTTTTGGAACAGAAGCGATCCAGGAGACTTGGAGTCAAAGTCAAGGAAGCTTCAAGGTGGTCACGAGGGTGGGGGCGCCGCCCCCCCCCCCTACTGGGCGCGCCCACCTGTCTCGTGGGCCCCTCGAGGCTCCCCCGACCGACTTCTTTTGTCTATATATTCCTATATACCCTAAAAACATCGAAGCGAACAATAGATCAGGAGTTCCGCCGCTGCAAGCCTCTGTAGCCACCAAAAACCTCTCGGGAGCCTGTTCCGGCACCCTGCCAGAGGGGGGATCCCTCACCGGTGGCCATCTTCATCATCCTGGCGCTCTCCATGACGAGGAGGGAGTAGTTCACCCTCGGGGCTGAGGGTATGTACCAGTAGCTATGTGTTTGATCTCTCTCTCTCGTGTTCTCTCTATGGCACGATCTTGATGTATCGCGAGCTTTGCTATTATAGTTGGATCTTATGATGTTTCTCCCCCTCTACTCTCTTGTGATGAATTGAGTTTTCCTCTTGAAGTTATCTTATCGGATTGAGTCTTTAAGGATTTGAGAACACTTGATGTATGTCTTGCCGTGCTTATCTGTGGTGACAATGGGATATCACGTGATCCACTTGATGTATGTTTTGGTGATCAACTTGCGGGTTCCGCCCATGAACCTATGCGTAGGGGTTGGCACACATTTTTGTCTTGACTCTCCGGTAGAAACTTTGGGGCACTCTTTGAAGTACTTTGTGTTGGTTGAATAGATGAATCTGAGATTGTGTGATGCATATCGTATAATCATGCCCACGGATACTTGAGGTGACAATGGAGTATATAGGTGACATTAGGGTTTTGGTTGATTTATGTCTTATGGTGTTATTCTAGTATGAACTCTATGATAGATTGAATGGAAAGAATAGCTTCATGTTATTTTACTACGGACTCTTGAATAGATAGAACAGAAAGGATAACTTTGAGGTGGTTTCATACCCTACAATAATCTCTAAGTTTGTTCTCCGCTATTAGTGGCTTTGGAGTGACTATTTGTTGCATGTTGAGGGATAGTTATATGATCCAATTATGTTATTATTTTTTAGAGAACTTGCACTAGTGAAAGTATGAACCTTAGGCCTTGTTTCCTACCATTGCAATACTGTTTACGCTCACTTTTATCATTAGTTACCCTGCTGTTTTTATAATTTCAATTACAAAAACCTATATCTACCATCCATATTGCACTTGTATCACCATCTCTTTGCCGAACTAGTGCACCTATACAATTTACCATTGTATTGGGTGTGTTGGGGACACAAGAGACTCTTTGTTATTTGGTTGAAGGGTTGCTTGAGAGAGACCATCTTCATCCTATGCCTCCCACGGATTGATAAACCTTAGGTCATCCACTTCAGGGAAATTTTCTACTGTCCTACAAACCTCTGCACTTCGAGGCCCAACAACGTCTACAAGAAGAAGGTTGCGTAGTAGACATCAGCCGCCAGGAGGAGGAACCTTGGCGGAACCAATCTAGGGCTCCGGCGGAGCTGTTCTGCCGGGGAAACTCCCCTCTGAGAGGGGGAAATCATCACCATCGTCATCACCAACGATCCTCTCATCGAGAGGGGGTCAATCTCCATTAACATCTTCACCAGCACCATCTCCCTCAAACCCTAGTTCATCTCTTGTATCAAATCTTTGTACCAAAACCTCAGATTGGTACGTGTGGGTTGCTAGTAGTGTTGATTACTCCTTGTAGTTGATGCTAGTTGGTTTATTTGGTGGAAGTCATTTGTTCAGATCCTTAATGCATATTAATACCCCTCTGATTATGAACATGAATATGCTTTGTGAGTAGTTACGTTTGTTCCTGAGGACATGGGTGAAGTCTTGCTATTAGTAGTCATGTGAATTTGGTATTTGTTTGATATTTTGATGAGATGTATGTTGTCTCTCCTCTAGTGGTGTTATGTGTACGTCGACTACATGACACTTCACCATTGTTTGGGCCTAGAGGAAAGCATTGGGAAGTAATAAGTAGATGATGGGTTGCTAGAGTGACAGAAGCTTAAACCCTAGTTTATGCGTTGCTTCGTAAGGGGCTGATTTGGATCCACTTGTTTCATGCTATGGTTAGGTTTACCTTAATACTTCTTTTTGTAGTTGCGGATGCTTGCAATAGGGGTTAATCATAAGTGGGATGCTTGTCCGAGAAAGGGCAGTACCCAAGCACCGGTCCACCCACATATCAAATTATCAAAGTAACAAACGTGAATCATATGAGCGTGATGAAAACTAGCTTGACGATTATTCCCATGTGTCCTTGGGAGCGCTTTTCTCATTATAAGAATTTGTCCAGGCTTGTCCTTTGCTACAAAAAGGATTGGGGCACCTTGCTGCACTTTATTTATTTTCATTGTTTGTTACCCGTTGTCGGTGTCAAAACCGGCGGATCTCGGGTAGGGGGTTCCGAACTATGCGTCTAGGCGTATGGTAACAGGAGACAAGGGACACGATGTTTTTACCCAGGTTCGGTCCCTCTCGATGGAGGTAAAACCCTACTCCTGCTTGATTAATATTGATGATATGGGTAGTACAAGAGTAGATCTACCACGAGATCAGAGAGGCTAAACCCTAGAAGGTAGCCTATGGTATGATTGTTGTTCGTCCTACGGACTAAAAGCCTCCGGTTTATATAGACACTGGAGAGGGCTAGGGTTACACAGAGTTGGTTACAATAGGAGGAGATCTACATATCCATATCGCCAAGCTTGCCTTCCACGCCAAGGAAAGTACCATCCGGACACGGGACGAAGTCTTCAATCTTGTATCTTCATAGTCCGGGAGTCCGGCCAAAGGTCATAGTCCGGCCATCCGAACACCCCCTAATCCGGGACTCCCTCAGTTGCCCCCGAACCAGGCTTCAATGACGATGAGTCTGGCGCGCAGATTTGTCTTCGGCATTGCAAGGCGGGTTCTTCTCCAAATCCCATATACCTGTCGAATAGTGTCCGGCTTCTGGTGAATGTTGCGCTCCTTGGCTTCTGCGCCCAATAATGGCCATCTTCCACATGTCAAAAGAATGCGAGAAGACAGGGTGTTTGTTCATTTACCCCCATAGCTGCGCAAATGGGCCGCCTATAAAAGAGGCGGGGATTTAGATCCGAATCACACCATCTTCCCTCCGCGAGCATTCATCGGAGCGCATTCGACAGAGATCCATTCCATCATGGCCGGTCAACGCAGCTCCTCCTCTCGCCCCTCCAGCCCTCGGCCTGGAGATTGGGAGAGGTGTTCTGTCCCGCACAGCAAACTAGTAGCGCTCCAAACCAAGGGGCTCCTCCCCCCAGCTTACGTGGTCCTAGTTCGAGCCGGGCTTGCCACCTATAATGGCGGAGAGCAAGCGGAGAGCGTCCCCAATCCCTCCAAAGGAGAGCGGGTATGCCTTGTCCCTTATTTAATAAGAGGGCTTGTATTTCCAATTCATCCATTTCGCCGAGGGCTCCTGGAGTTCTATGGCCTCCAGTTACACAACCTTACGCCTGCGTCCATATTGCATATTGCGGGCTTCGTAGCCCTTTGCGAGCTGTTTTTGGGCATCGAGTCCCATTTCGCACTGTGGAAGAAGTTGTTCTGCGTCGTGCCCCGTTCTCAGGAGGGGTCGGTATATCAAGTGGGCGGAGCCGAACTATGGCGCATCGCCGGGACCGGATATCTATCCGGAACCCCAAAGAAGGTGTCTGAGGATTGGCCTTCAGAATGGTTTTATATAGAAGACGTCCCCCTGCCGGACCCTGTACGGATCGGCCTCCCTCAGTTTGATAATGCTCCCTTGAAGAAGCGCCTGAACTGGCGTCCACGGAGCCCTCAGAAGTAAAATGACAGGGACGTCCTTTACCTGATGAGCCGGATAAGGTTGTTAGCTCATTCCGGACTGACCATGATCGAGGTCATGGCCACATGCGTTACGCGGGGGGTGCAGCCACTTCAGTACAAAGTCCACCCCATGTGGGATTTCAACGGGGAGGACGACGCCACCCGGTGTGGTCGCAAGGGGACGGATTCGGCTGCCACTCTAACGAAGATCTTGTCCGCTTTGTACAAGGGAGAAGAGGAGGAATTCCTCCGTGTCAACCGACGGGGCGGATTTTCTATGTACAATCCTCCAAGCTGGGTAAGCGAACACTTTCACTTGCCTATCCATTTTCATATTCCCATAGTTAAGTACTTAGTCTAGCAATTTTAACGCAGGAGCTATGCCAGACTGTAAAGGAGATAAATAGCCCTCCTCCACAACCCGAGGACCTGGAACGGTCCCTCGACCCGGACTCCCAAGAGGACTCGGACTTATGTGTGGAGCTGATTGATGGGGTGTTTCATCAATTAAGCAAGGACAACACCTTGGTGGCCATTACGGCCGATTATCCCGGACTACTTCCAGCCTCAAAGGTAACCGAGACCGAAGTCCCAGTACTTTCAAGAGGATCCATCCGTGCTTATTTTTGATCACTGTATACCGATGGCGTTTTTTGCAGGGGAAGTCCTTGAGGCGGAGGGCCGAGCCCGCGGTGGCTAGCCAACAAGGGCCATCAAGGCCCAGTGGGCTAAAAAGAAGTGCGGAGCGGATCGAGACGCCGGCGCAACGGTACGGCGTGCAATTTTAATGCCCAGGGTTTATGCCCTCAAGGCATACTAACGCTCATGCTCCCTTCAGGAAGAAGAGCGCCCGCCGGACTATATCCACCGGCCAGGCTTCAAGGTCGGGTCCCGAGGCAGAGGCGAATACGGGCGCGCACCGGACGCTCCTCCAACAGAGGATGCGGACGGGCTGTCTGCCACCAATTCCGAGGTGGAGAGTGCCATGAACCATAGGCGTCGCCGGACTATTCTTCGTGACGCTTGTCTTTTCCAAGAGGCATTCTATGCCTTTAATACGGGAGATGCGTACCTCCGTGCCGCTCAAAATGGTCTAGCCAGAGCCACAGAGCAGTATGTAAAAGACATACGGGTGAGAAAATTTGATGGTTATATATGTCAGTAGCCCCCGAGACTTGAAACAGTTAGAATAACTGATTTAAGGATCATTTTTTATGCAGGATCTTACAGAAAAGAATACCCAACTATCCCAGGAGCTGGAAGAGTGCAAAGCCCAACTTGAGGCCGCACTAGCCGCAACAGGGAAGGCCCAGGAGGCCCCCTCTAGTAATATATGCTTCGACAGATAAGTATGTTGTGAAGTGCGGCATGTGTGCAATTCTGACAATAACAGTGCAGATGGCACCGGAGGTGGTTCGGACAAGCAGCAACTCTTGCGCCAGTTAAAGGCCGGTGAGAGCATGCTTATGAGGGTGAGGCAAGAGAAGAACAAGCTTCAAGATGCCAACACCCAGCTAGGCGAGGAACTAAAGGATGTTCGTGCTCAGCTGTCGGACTCCGTAAAGGAGAATCAGCGGCTTCGACGCGGCATTTTTAGTAAGTGCTTGAACGAACTTTCGAAAAAGAGTTCAGCGAGGAAGTCGATTGACAGAGTTATATCTATAGGTATGCTAACAGGTCGGCCTGCGGAGGAAATGCTCGGTTCTACGGGTGACCTTCTTCCCGAGCTATCACAGTTGCACGAACGAGTTCGGCAAGTGATGCAAGGCGTCGCCCAGGCTTTGTGGCCATCCGTCTCCATGCTCGAAGGCCTTAGAGAGCTTGCATAGAAGCTGAAGGGAGCACGGCGGCGCTTCCGATTGATATCGGCCTGCCGTCAAGGCGCCAGGGAGGCCTGGGCCATGGTGAAGACGCGGTACACAAAGGCTGACCCAAACCACATGGCCGAGGTCGGACCTTTGGGGCCCGACGGGAAGGAGATCCCTGTGAGTTTAGTGTACGGCCAGGTAGAGCTGGCCACCAAGTATTCCCAACAGGACTGTAAATTAGACAGCCTGTTGGATGGTATCGAAGAAGAATATACCCAGTCAAATTGACTATGTAATTTAAAATGACATGTAAAATGCCTTCTAGCCGGATTGTAGATCGTTTGTCATGGCGGACCTTTTCGCTTCAACCTCGGGACCCGATAGTCCAGAGTGTGTCTGAATACCCTCTCGGTTATGTAAGAACCGGGGCATGCGTGGAGACCAGGCGTAGGGGTCATTAGTGCTTTATCAGACAAGTGCCCAGCTAGTTATGTTATATTACATGGTTAGTAAGAAACATCTTCCATGGAGAATAGTTCTGTTAGGGGTTCCTTTCCCTGGGAGGCATTGCCCTAAAGTGCATGTCTGGACTGCGAAAAAAGCAGAAAAGCATCTGGGGGCAGATTAATAAACGAGTAAGAAATCATCTCTTAGTTCACCGACCGAATATTCCCTTAAGAACGCTAGCTTTCAGCTTCACCCGGTCTAAGGTACACATCCGGCTGACCCGGCAGTAACAATCGCAGAGGTGCTCCCTTTACCACCTAGCCGAACAATCGGGAACGTAGGGGTAAGAACAGGAGCCAGGCAACCTAGCTTGGCCAAAACTTAAGTCATATCGATGCATATAATGGTGAATAAAAGGTACATGCGGAAGTGTGACACATGTGTTGGGCATGAGGCCCGTATAAACAAGCTTCTATTAAAGAAGCCCCCAGGTATAATGAGTGCGAACAGCGCGTCAATTGTGTGCGAACGAGGCGCAAACAAGCCCTTAAAAGGTTGTAAGAGAAAAGGAGGGAGAAGGAGAGAAATATAAGACAGCTAATGTGTAAAAAAATGGATAGAGGAAGGAGACGAACACAGAGTCCGGCGCTAGGCGTAGAATCTTCGTAGACGGGTTGCGTTCCATGGGTTCGGCTTGAGTCGGTTATCCGATGCATTTCGCAGACGGTACGCTCCACCAGTCAGGACTTGGTCAATTATGAAGGGACCTTCCCATTTGGGCTTGAGTTTGTCCTTTTTCTTGTCTGGCAGGCATAGAACTAATTCGCCAACATTGTAGGTTTTGGCCCGTACTTCTCTGCTTTGATATCTTCGAGCCTGCTGTTGATAGAATGCGGAACGGGTGTTTGCCACGTTGCGCTCCTCCTCCAAGGCATCCAAACTGTCCTGCCGATCAAGTTTGGCTTCTCTTTCTTCGTACATGCACACGCGAGGTGAGTCATGAATTATGTCACAGGGCAGAACTGCCTCTGCGCCGTATACAATAAAAATGGTGTGAATCCGGTAGTGCGATTCGGCATGGTCCGCAGCCCCCAGAGTACGGAGTCGAGCTCCTCTACCCAGTGCGTGTTAGATTCCTTGAGGGACCGCACTAGTTTGGTTTTGATGACGCTCATGATTAGACCATTTGCCCGCTCGACTTGACCGTTAGTTTGTGGGTGATAGACTGAAGCATAGTCGAGCTTGATGCCCATGTTTTTGCACCAGAGTTTTACCTCGTGGGCCATAAAGTTCGTGCTGTTATCAATGATGATGCTGTGGGGGACGCCGTAACGGTGTACGACCCCTGATATGAAGTCTATCACTGGTCCGGATTCGGCCGTCTTAACAGGCTTGGCCTCTATCCATTTGGTGAATTTGTCAACCATGACCAATAAGTATTTTTGCTTATGGGTTCCCCCTTTAAGGGGTCCAACCATGTCAAGCCCCCAGACCGCGAAGGGCCAGGTGATGGGTATAGTTTGGAGGGCGGTGGGTGGCATATGGCTTTGGTTAGCGAATAATTGGCAACCGACGCATCGTTGGACTAAGTCCTGAGCATCTGCCCAGGCCGTCGGCCAATAAAATCCAGTACGGAAGGCCTTGCTTACAAGGGCCCTGGCTGCAGCGTGGTGCCCGCTGAGTCAGGCGTGAATTTCAGCCAAAAGGTTCCGCCCTTCCCCTTCGGAGATACACCTTTGAAGGACTCCGGTGGTGCTTTTCTTATAAAGCTCTCCTTCGTGGACTTTATAGGCTTTAGATCACCGCACTATGCAGCGTGCCTCATTTTGGTCCTCGGGGAGTTCCTGCCTAGTTAAGTAGGCTAAGAATGGTTCTGTCCACGGGGCAATGACTGCCATTATTACGTGGGTTGAGGATGTTACTTCATTGGCAGAGCCTCCCGTTGTGTCAGAATGTTCGGTGTCAGGTGGTGCGGCTGGATCCGGGTTGTTATTTCCGGATTCCCCTTCCCACTGTACGGATGGCTTGAATAGCCACTCCAAGAAAATGTTGGGGGACTGCATCGCGCTTTGCACCGATGTGTGCCAAGACGTCCGCTGCCTGATTGTTTTCTCGGGCTGTATGGTGAAATTCGAGCCCTTCGAACCGAGCTGACATTTTTAGGACGGCGTTGTGATAAGCTGCCATTTTCGGATCCTTGGCATCAAAATCTCCATTTATTTGGGATATCGCGAGGTTCGAATCCCCGCGCACCTCTAGGCGTTGAATGCCCATGGAGACTTCCATCCGGAGACCATGTAGAAGGGCCTCGTATTCGGCTGCATTGTTAGAGTCTGTATACATTATCTGGAGTACATATTGAACTGTATCTCCTGTTGGGGACGTCAGAACGACGCCAGCCCCCAGACCTGCTAACATTTTGGAGCTGTCGAAGTGCATGATCCAGTTGGAATATGTGTCGTACTCTTTAGGGAGTTCGGCTTCAGTCCATTCGGCGACAAAGTCGGCCAAAACTTGCGACTTGATAGCTCGCCGTGGCTTATAGGTTATGTCGAACGGGAGGAGCTCAATGGCCCATTTGGCAATCCGGCCCATCACGTCGCGGTTCTTTATAATATCATTAAGAGGTACTTCGGAGGCTGCTGTTATTGAACACTCTTGAAGGTAGTGTCGTAGCTTCCGGGACACCATGAATACCGCATACGCTATCTTTTGATAATGCGGGTACCGTGACTTGCATGGAGTGAGGACATTGGACACATAGTAAACTGGTTTTTGAAGGGGAATTTGTGTCTGTCCGTTTCTCGTTCGACGACGAGCACTGCGCTTACAACTTGATGAGTTGCCACAATGTATAATAGCATTGGTTCGCCGATGTTAGGCGTGGCCAGGACCGGGTTTGTTGCCAATATGGCTTTTATTTCTTCGAGTCCGGCCGTGGCGGCATCCGTCCACTCGAAGTGTTCGATGCGCCGGAGGAGGCGATAAAGGGGTAATGCCTTTTCTCCCAAGCGGGAGATGAAGCGGCTTAGGGCCGCCACGCATCCAGTCAATTTTTGTATTTGCTTGAGGTCCTTTGGAATATCCAATTATGACAGAGCTCGGATCTTGGCTGGGTTTGCTTCAATTCCTCTACCGGATACGATGAAGCCCAAGAGCTTTCCGGCTGGTACGCTGAAAACGCATTTTTCTGGGTTGAGCTTGATGTCATATGTTCGGAGGTTATCGAATGTGAGCCTCAAGTCGTCTACTAGAGTTTCGACATGCTTAGTTTTGACGACCACGTCATCTACATATGCTTCAACTATTTTGTCGATATGGTTGGCCAGACATGTTTGAATCATGAGCTGATATGTTGCGCTGGCGTTTTTGAGCCTGAAGGGCATTGTGTTGAAGCAGAATGGGCCGTATGGGGTGATGAATGCCGTTGCGGCTTGGTCTGGTTCTGCCATCTTAATTTGATGGTAGCCAGAGTATGCGTCGAGGAAACACAATGAATCGTATCCTGCGGTAGCATCGATGATTTGATCGATGCGGGGGAGGGGGGAAGGGATCCTTTGGGTAAGCCTTGTTGAGGTCCTTGAAATCGACACATAGGCACTAGGATTTGTCCTTCTTTGGTACCATCACCAGGTCCTTGAAATCGACACATAGCCAGTCCGGATGTTTTATATCTCTGATGAATCCGGCTTCCAGTAGTTTGGCTAGATCCTCTCCCATGGCTTGTCTCTTAGGTTCAGAGAAACGCCGAAGAGCCTGCTTAACAGGCTTGAATTCTTTTAGGATGTTTAGGCTGTGCTCGGCCAGCCTGCGTGGGATTCTTGGCATGTCTGAAGGGTGCCAGGCAAAAATGTCCCAATTTTCGCATAGGATTTCTCGTAGTGCGGCGTCTACATCAGGGTTTAATTGCTCCCTGATGGAGGCCATTTTTGTAGGGTCCGTTGGATGGACTTGGAATTTGACTATTTCGTCCGCCGATTTAAAAGAGGTGGACTTGGATATTTTATCAAGTATCACATCGTCCCTGTTCACCGTGGAGCGCGGCGCAGTCAGTTCTTCGGCCGCTAGGGCTTCGGATAGTGCCTCAAGGGCCAGTGCGGCTGTCTTGTTTTCGGCGCGGAGTGCTATGTCCGGATCACTAGCAAGAGTGATGATTCCGTTGGGTCCGGGCATTTTGAGCTTCATGTACCGTAATGGGGTATAGCTTGAAAATTTGTGAATGCCTCTCGCCCTAACAGAGTGTGGTATCCGCTGCTGAACGGGGCCACTTGAAACGTGACCTCCTCGGACCTGTAATTATCCGACGTGCCGAACACCACATCCAGTGTAATTTTTCCTGTACAGCGCGCTTCCCGACTAGGGATTATTCCTCTAAAGGTTGTGTTGCTTCGCTCAATGCGGCTCCATCCTATTTCCATTTTTCAAAGGGTTTCCTCATAAATGAGGTTCAATCCGCTGCCACCGTCCATGAGTACCTTGGTAAGTCGAAAGTCGTCCACTATTGGACTGAAGACCAATGCGGCTGGTGCTCGGGCTGTTCGGAATTTAGGTTCATCACTGGCATTGAAGGTAATAGCCGTGTCACTCCATGGATTTATTGTTGCTACCTGGTAGACTTTGGTAAGGCTGCGGAGTGTTCGTTTCCGCATATTGTTTGATGCGAAAGTCTCGAAGACTGTTGATACCGTACTGGTATTCCTGGGCTGGTGCTCTGCGGATTCTGGAGTTAGAAGCTCCTCGCCACTTCTGGCCACCTGCCGGAGTATCCAACATGCTCTAAGGCTATGAGTTGGTGTGACGCCCTCTGTACTATAAATTTTACAGGGTCCATTGAGCCATCCCTCTAGTACGGTTCCATACCCTATAGAGGGTTTTTGCTTTTTGGTGTTTAACCCAGGTTCCTGGTGATAATGCGCCCTTTTATTTCGGACTGGGGTTGTATTCAGGGCCAGATCGTCCAGAATTTTATTTCGGTTTTCCGGACGTTTTCCATCGCACAGTATTTTTGTACCATGGATGCTAAGTCAGCGAAGCGTGTAATATCACGGCGACTTATGGCGTTGAGGATTCTGATGTCCATGCAATTATTGCAGAAGAATGAAATTGCATCCTCCTCGCGGCAGTCCTCTATCCTATTCATAACCAGGAGGAATCTGGCCCAGTAATGATGTACTGTTTTCGTGGGCTCTTGCTGAACTTGGGATAGATCCCTTATGTTAGGGTGGGCGGGTGGAGTTAAATTCGGAACCTCACCCGATCTGGGGCTCAGGGGCCAAGGAGTTTCCGAATTCGGAAGCTTGGGTTCTTGGATGTTGTCCAATGAATCTGGCCCGTTGCTTGACTTTAGGTTCAGGGCTTGAGCGACGTCCTCCCCTCCATGGGTATCCGGCTTGGAGGGATCGGGGATCCGGACATATTTGGTCCTTAAGATGGGTGAAGATTCACCGCATTGTTCCTCCACCACTGCGACGTGGTGGGTGACCTGGGGAGAGTCAATTTCTATCGGATCGGGTTTAAGCCCAATCTGAACGTAGTCTGTAGCAACTCCCAGGGCGGCGACGCGATCCAAGAGCTCGTTTAAGGAAGAGAGCTCCATCGGATCTAACTGCTCGGCGAGTTCTGAGTTGACGTGGAAATTGCTTTCGATGACCCGAGAAGTCATCATCGGCGCGGCGGCCGAACAGGCGGTCATAAGAAAACCGCCTAGCCAGAGAGTTTGGCCGATAGCCAAACCTCCTTTAGCGACAGCGCCGTCTTTAAAGACAGGATGTAGCATCCTTCCTGATGGCGACGGCACAGCGGAACTCTCAATGAAATCACCAATGTCGGTGTCAAAACCGGCGGATCTCGGGTAGGGGGTCCCGAACTGTGCGTCTAGGTGGATGGTAACAGGAGACAAGGGACACGATGTTTTTACCCAGGTTCAGGACCTCTCGATGGAGGTAAAACCCTACTCCTTCTTGATTAATATTGATGATATGGGTAGTACAAGAGTAGATCTACCACGAGATCAGAGAGGCTAAACCAAGAAGCTAGCCTATGGTATGATTGTTGTTCGTCCTATGGACTAAAACCCTCCGGTTTATATAGACACCGGCGAGGGCTAGGGTTACACAGAGTCAGTTACAATGGGAGGAGATCTACATATCCGTATCGCCAAGCTTGCCTTCCACGCCAAGGAAAGTCCCACCCAGACACGGGACAAAGTCTTCAATCTTGTATCTTGATAGTCCGGGAGTCCGGCCAAAGGTCATAGTACGGCCATCCGGACACCCCCTAATCCGGGACTCCCTCACCCATTACAAATTATCTTATCACAAAACTATCTGTTACCGATAATTTCAGTGCTTACGGAGAATACCTTACTGAAAACCGCTTGTCATTTCCTTCTGCTCCTCGTTGGGTTCGACACTCTTACTTATGGAAGGGACTATGATAGATCCCCTACACTTGTGGGTCATCAAGACTCTTTTCTGGCGCCGTTGCCGGGGAGTGAAGCGCCTTTGGTAAGTGGAACTTGGTAAGGAAACATTTATATAGTGTGCTGAAATTTATTGTCACTTGTTACTATGGAACATAATCCTTTGAGGGGCTTGTTCGGGGTATCTTCACCCCGACCAGTAGAGCAAAGAGTTACTCCTCAACAGACTGAACCTACTGAAAATGTTTAAATTGAAATTCCTTCGGGTATGGTAGAGAAACTGCTAGCTAATCCCTTTGCAGGAGATGGAACATTGCATCCTGATTTACACCTAATCTATGTGGATGAAGTTTGTGGATTATTTAAGCTTGCAGGTATGCCCGATGATGTTATCAAGAAGAAGGTCTCCCCTTTATCTTTGAAGGGAGATGCATTGACATGGTATAGGCTATGTGATGATATGGGATTATGGGACCACAAATGATTGAAATTGGAATTTCACCAGAAGTTTTATCCTAGCATCTTGTTCATCGTGATCGTAATTATATATACAATTTTTGGCCTCGCGAAGGAGAAAGCATCGCTCAAGCTTGGGGGAGGCTTAAGTCAATGTTATATTCAAGGCCCAATCATGAGCTCTCACGAGAAATGATTATTCAAAAAAATTATGCTCGGCTTTCTCTCAACAATCGCTCCATGCTCGATACTTCTTATGTTGGGTCTTTTATGATGAAGACTATTGAATTCAAATGGGATTTATTGGAAAGAATTAAACACAACTCTGAAGATTGGGATTCCAACGAAGGTAAGGAGTCAGGTATAACACCTAAGTTTGATTGTGTTAAATCTTCTATGGATACCGATGCTTTTCGTGGATTTAGCGGTAAGTATGGACTTGACTCTGAGATAGTAGCTTCTTTCTGTGAATCATTTGCTACTCATGTTGACGTCCCTAAGGATAAGTGGTTTAAATATAATCCTCCCACTGAAGTAAAAGTAGTTGCACCTATTATAGTTGAAGAAAAGACTATCACTTATAATGATCCTATTGTCCCTACTACTTATATTGAGAAACCACCTTTCCCTGTTAGGATAAAGGATCATGCTAAAGCTTCAACTATCGTTTGTAAGAGTAATACTAGAACATATACACCTCCTGAGCAAATTAAAGTTGAACCTAGTATTGCTATGGTTAAAGATCTCTTGGCTGATAATATTGATGGGCATATTATTTATTTCTGTGATGCAGCTGCTAGAATTGCTAGACCCGATGCTAAGAAACATAGACCTGTTGTAGGCATGCCTGTTATTTCTGTTAAAATAGGAGACCATTGTTATCATGGCTTATGTGATATGGGTGCTAGTGCTAGTGCAATACCTCATTCCTTATACACAAAAATTATGCAAGATATTGCACCTACTGAGATAGAAGAAATAGATGTTACAATTCAGCTTGCCAATAGAGATACTATTTTACCAATTGGGATTGTTAGAGATGTTGAAGTCTTGTGTGGGAAAGTTAAATATCCTGCTGATTTTCTTGTTCTTGGTTCCCCACAAGATGACTTTTGTCCCATTATATTTGGTAGACCCTTCTTGAACACTATTAATGCTAAGATAGATTGCAAAAAGGATGTTGTTACTATTGGTTTGGGAGATATGTCTCATGAGTTTAACTTTGCTAAATTTCGTAGACAACCCCATGATAAAGAATTTCCTAGTAAGGATGAAATTATTGGTCTTGCTTCTATTGTCGTCCCTCCTAATGATCCTTTAGAACAATATTTACTAGACCATGAAAATGATATGTTTATGAATGAAAGAAGGGAGATAGATGAAGTATTCTTTAAATAGGGACCTATTTTGAAACACAACTTGCATGTTGAAATTCTAGGGGATCCTCCACCACCCAAGGGTGAAACTGTGTTTGAGCTTAAACCATTACCTGATACTCTTAAATATGCTTATCTTGATGAAAAGAAGATATATCCTATTATTATTAGTCCTAACTTTTCAGAGTAGGAAGAGGAAAGATTATTGAAAACTCTGAAGAAGCACCGTGCTGCTATTGCATATACTCTTGATGATCATAAGGGCATCAGTCCCACACTATGCCAACACAAAATAAAATTGGAGGAAGACGCCAAACAAGTTATTGATCACCAACGACGGTTAAATCCTAAGATGAAAGAAGTGGTCAGAAAGGAAATACTAAAGCTCCTCGAGGCAAGTATAATTTATCCCATTGCTGATAGTCAGTGGGTAAGTCCTGTCCATTGTGTCCCCAAGAAGGGAGGTATTACTGTCGTTCCTAATGATAAATATGAATTGATCCCGCAAAGAATTACTACAGGTTATAGGATGGTAATTTATTTCCGCAAATTAAATAAAGCTACTAAAAAAGATCATTACCCTTTACCTTTTATTGATCAAATGCTAGAAAGACTATCCAAACATACACATTTTTGCTTCATAGATGGTTACTCTGGTTTCTCTCAAATACCTGTGTCAGCAGAGGATCAAGAAAAGACCACTTTTACTTGCCCTTTTGGTACTTTTGCTTATAGATGTATGCCTTTTGGTTTATGTAATGCACCTGCTACCTTTCAAAGATGCATGATGGCTATATTCTTCGACTTTTGTGAAAATATTTGTGAGGTTTTCATGGATGATTTCTCTGTTTATGGGTCTTCTTTTGATGATTGCTTGAGCAACCTTGATTGAGTTTTGCAGAGATGTGAATCTCGTCTTGAATTGGGAAAAGTGCCACTTTATGGTTAATGAAGGCATTGTCTTGGGGCATAAAATTTCTGAAAGAGGTATTGAAGTTGATAAAGCTAATGTTGATGCTATTGAAAAGATGACGTGTCCCAAGGACATTAAAGGTATAAGAAGTTTCCTTGGTCATGCCGGTTTTTATAGGAGGTTCATTAAGGACTTCTCTAAAATTTCTAGGGCTCTGACTAATCTCTTACAAAAAGATATTCCTTTTGTCTTCGATGATAATTGTGTAGAAGCATTTGAAATACTTAAGAAAACTTTGATTTCTGCACCTATTGTTCAGCCACCTGATTGGAATTTACCCTTTGAAATTATGTGTGATGCTAGTGATTATGCCGTATGTGTTGTTCTAGGACAAAGACTTGATAAGAAACTAAATGTTATTCAATATGCTAGTAAAACTCTAGACAGTGCCCAGAGAAATTATGCTACTACTGGAAAAGAATTCTTAGCAGTTGTATTTGCTTGTGATAAGTTCAGACCTTATATTGTTGATTCTAAAGTAACTGCTCAGACTAACCATGCTGATATTAAATATCTTATGGAAAATAAAGATGCTAAACCTAGACTTATTAGATGGGTTCTCCTACTACAAGAATTTGATTTGCATATTATTGATAGAAAGGGAGCTGAGAACCCCATTGCAAACAACTTGTCTAGGTTAGAGAATGTTCTTGATGACCCACTACCTATTAATGATAGATTTCCTGATGAACAATTAGCTGTCATAAATGCTTCTCATACTGCTCCATAGTATGTTGATTATGCTAATTACATTGTTGCTAAATTCATACCACCTAGTTTGACATACCAACAAAATAAAAAGTTCTTCTATGATTTAAGACATTACTTCTGGGATGACCCACACCTTTATAAAGAACGAGTAGATGGTGTTATTAGACGTTGTGTACCTGAGCATGAACAGGAACAGATCCTACGCAAGTGTCACTGCGAGGCATATGGAGGACACCACGCTGGAGATAGAATTGCGCATAAGGTATTGCAATTCGGTTTTTATTGGCCTACTCTCTTCAAAGATGCCCGTCAGTTTGTCTTGTCTTGTGATGAATGTCAAAAAATTGGTAATACTAGTAGACGTCAAGAAATGCCTATGAATTATTCTCTTATTATTGAACCATTTGATGTTTGGGGATTTGATTATATGGGACCGTTTCCTGCCTCTAATGGTTACACACATATTCTAGTTGATGTTGATTACGTTACTAAGTGGGTAGAAGCTATTCCAACTAGTAGTGCTGATCATAAAACCTCTATTAAGATGCTTAAAGAAGTTATTTTTCCGAGTTTTGGAGTCCCTAGATATTTAATGACTGATGGTGGTTCACATTTTATTCATGGTGCTTTTCATAAAATGCTTGCTAAGTATGACGCTAATCATAGAATTGCATCTCCTTATCACCCGCAGTCTAGTGGTCAAGTAGAATTGAGTAATAGAGAGCTGAAATTAATTTTGCAAAAGACTCTTAATAGATCTAGAAAGAATTGGTCCAAAAACTTGATGATGTATTATGGGCTTATAGAATTGCATATAAAAATCCTATGGGTATGTCTCCGTATAAATTGGTTTATGGAAAATCATGTCACTTACCTCTCGAACTAGAACATAAGGCATATTGGGCTATTAAAGAGCTCAACTATGATTTAAAACTTGCCGGTGAGAAGAGGTTATTTGACATTAGCTCACTTGATGAATGGAGAACTCAAGCCTACGAGAATGCCAAACTGTTTAAAGAAAAAGTTACAAGATGACATGACAAAAGGATACAAAAGCTTGAGTTTAACGTAGGTGATTATGTGTTGCTATTCAACTCTCGTTTAAGATTTTTTTGCAGGTAAACTTCTCTCTAAATGGGAAGGCCCTTACGTTATCGAGGAGGTCTATCGTTTCGGTGCCATAAAAATCAACAATTTCGAGGGCACGAATCCGAAGGTGGTGAACGGTCAAAGAATCAAACATTATATCTCAAGTAACCCAGTAAATGTTAAAACTAATATTATTGAAACCACGACCCCGGAGGAATACATAAGGGACACTTTCCAGAACATTTCAGACTCCGAAAAGGAATATGTATGCGGTGCGATAAGTAAACCGATTCCAAAACAGTTCTAATAGCAAATTTTCTCCGTTTTGGAATATTTGAGAAAATAGGAAAATAAGAAGTAGTCTGAGAAGGACACGAGGCGTCACAAGGGTGGAGGGTGCGCCCTACCCCCTGGGCGCGCCCACTGCCTCGTGGGCACCTCGTGTGCTCTCCGGACTCTGTTTTCTTGCACGATACTTCTTTCGGTCGGTAAAAATTCATTATATAATCTCCCAAAGGTTTTGACCACCGTATCATGCAAAAATCTTCTGTCTTTGTTTCGAGCTATTTCTGACAGATCTAGAGCACCAAGACATCTTCAAGCACACCCAAGGACGGGTTTTTCGAGAGGGTCATCAACCCCTACCTCACGGAGGTGCTGCATCACCCTCAAACCATAGAGATGCGTGAGGGGGTGCTGCACATCCGCGATGTTGAGGGACCAAGGAGTACCGAAAGCGTGGAGACAAAGCTCGAAACAATGGAACAACAAGTTTTCAAGTGCCAAGGGATGGTGGAACATGGACTCAACGCCAACCAGATGATGATCGCTGAGTTCACCAACAACCACAAGCTAGACGCCAAGAACATCGGGGAGACCATCTTCAAGCTTCATGAGAAAATAGAGCACCTCCAAGCCCTGATCTATGATCTGCAAAACCAAAACTGTGAGTATGAATATAGATTAAAGATGAGTTTGGCTGCAGATTTGAGGATCCTGGAGACTCGATCATCCTTATATGATGGTGAGCCTATGCCTTGGAAGACAGTCGACAAGCCTACATCATCAACAACTCCATCATCACCACCTCCGAGGAACTAATCACTTGGGTATGGGCACTCCCCTTGGCAACTGCCAAGCTTGGGGGAGGTGCCCCGGTATCGTATCACCATCACACTCCTATCTTTACATTTTTTCTTAGTTTGATCCTTTTAGTAATATCTTGATCTAGTAGAATAAAGTTTTGGTATGAGTTAGTTTTGAGTTTTGCTTTATGATCCCTCTATGTAATCGAGTCCGTGAGCTATATATAATAAACATTAGTGTTGAGTCAAGGGCTTTGCTACTTTGCTATGATCTTGAGGGAATAAAAGAAAGAATAGAAAAGAAATAAAATAGATCATATTGATCTTATGGATAGTAATGACTTCACATATAAAGAGTATGATGATTAAAAGTTGTTGAGAGTTGGCAAACATAGTTTTGGTCATCGTTGCAATTAATAGGAAGTAATAAAGAAAGAGAGATTCTCACATATAAATATACTATCTTGCACATCTTTCATGACTGTGAGCACTCATTAAAGTATGACATGCTAAAGAGTTGATGTTGGACAAGGAAGACAACATAATGGGTTATGTTTTCTCACATCTTAATTAAAGTATATTGTCATGGATCGTCCAACTTGTTGAGTTTGCCTTTCCCCCTCATGCTAGCCAAATTCCTTGCACCAAGTAGAGATACTACTTGTGCTTCCAAATATCCGTAAACCCAGTTTTTGCCATGAGAATCCACCATACCTACCTATGGATTGAGTAAGATCCTTCAAGTAAGTTGTCATGTTGCATTCAATAAAAGTTTCTCTCTAAATATGTATGACTTATTAGTGTGGAGAAAATAATTTTTATACGATCTTGTGATATGGAAGCAATAAAAGCGACGGACTGCATAATAAAGGTTCATATCACAAGTGGCAATATAAAGTGACGTTCTTTTGCATTAAGATTTCGTGCATGCAAACATAAAAGCACATGACAACCTCTGCTTCCCTCTGCGAAGGGCCTATCTTTTACTTTATGTCTTACACCTTATACAAGAGTCATGGTGATAATCACCTTTCCTTTTTATTTTATCCTTTGGCAAGCACCCCGTGTTGGAAAGATCCTGATATATATATCCAATTAGATGTAAGTTAGCATGAACCATTATTGTTGACATTACCCTTGAGGTAAAAGGTTGGGAGGCAACACTATAAGCCCCTATCTTTCTCTGTGTCCGATTAAAACTCCATAACCATAAGTATTGCGTGAGTGTTAGCAATTGTGAAAGACTAAATGATAGTTGCGTATGTGGACTTGCTGAAAAGCTCTTATATTGACTCTTTCTGATGTTATGATAAATTGCAATTGCTTCAATGACTGAGATTATAGTTTGTTGGTTCCCAATGAAGTTTCTGATTCATACTCTACATTGTGAATAGATTGTTACTTGAGCATAAGAAATCATATGACAATATATATATATAGGACAGCACTATTCTAATCCTAGGATTAGAATAGTTATTTGGATCACGGCGGTCACTATATAGGGCGCGAGGAGATCCCAAACCGATGCGGCAGCCCATGCGATAAAACAGGAAAAAAACTCTTCTCCCCCACTCTCCCACCCCGCAACCGCCTGCATCCCCCAATCCCCGCCGCCGAGCCCCTCCCCCGATCCCCACGCCGCCACGCCCCTCCCCGGAGACCCCCGCCGCTGCGCCCCATCCCTGGAGACCCCCGCCTCCGTGGCCCATCCCCGGAGAGCCCCATCAGCGCCCCTCCTAACCGGATCCACCCGCCGCCGCACGCCCTCCTCACAACCCCGACGTGCGCCGCCAGATCTTGCGGCCGCCTCATGCCTCAACCACCGGTCGCCGCTGGTCTTCTTGTCCCCCCCTCCGATCAACCCCGCACTTCTTCCTTCCGGTGAATCTCCTCCCGCCCTCGTCCTTCCTCTTCTCCTTCTCTACCTCCAGGGAACTCCCCTGGATCCTACCGCCGGAGAAACCTGACGCGGATCTGGTCAACCCCGCAGCCCTCTCCTCCGATGAGTCTCCTCTTCTCCTTCTGTACCTCCGACATCCCATCCCTTCCCCCACCTCCTTCCGTGGCTGCGGCAATACACAAAGTCGTTCAACCCCACCGCCTCGGGCTGTTCAACGACGCAGCCCGAGGACGTTGGCCACTGTAGCGCCCGGATCACACTGTCACCATGATCCGCGAGGCCAAGATCTTTCCGTGCTCCATTCATCGACAGTAGATCGAACTGAGAAAAGTTAGGTGCGTCTCCTTTCGCTCCTCTCCACTTTGCTGCATGTATTAGATCCTAAATATATCCATCATCCGCATTTGTATATGAACTGCAGTGTGGATACAATTTGAGCTTCCGTGTCTCTCTCTCTCTCTGATGCAAAGTTTGCAAGCGTCGTGTTTTGACTGTTTGCCCCAGCAGCCAGGAGGTGCTCCCGCAGCCAACCAAGTACAGGGGTGAAACTGGGACATTTTTTGTTCTCAAATGCTTCGCTGCATTTGTGTGTATATGAACATTTTACTCTCTGTTGTTCTTTACATCCTGTGATCTCCAATAGAGTTTGTGATGCAAAATGACTGTTGGATGGATTAATGCAGTGAAATGTCACACTGAAGAAAGCTTCTTGGCTGTAATGTAACGAAGAAATAGAGGGCAGAGAGATGAAATTGTAGAGAGTAGTTTAGAGAGATATAGGATAGTAATTCAATGGGGAAAAGTAGTGGCACATAAACAAAAATTGTAGAAAGTGTAAGAGAACTGTATTATGCTCACAAATGAGAACTGTGATTCGATTATTTATTCATGTGAATGAATACATTTTGTCTATCAAACAAAAATTATGTGTTGGTTATCACGTGCCATAACAACTTATTTTTTGGAATCTTCGGATATACAGTGTACCATTCAGGAAAGTACATGTTGATTTTTTTTTCTCTCTAGTTATAAACAAACATGCACTTTGTATAAGCCCGTTGACAAAAATAAATCATTGTGAGAAAAGAAGTGCACCGATAAAAAAAGATGTTACAGAAAACATAATAAGTTGAAATTAATATGACAACTCAATTCGATGTTTATAAAAAGAAAGAAAAAAACAACAAGTTCAAGTTAAAATAAACAAAATGGTTCAATGTTTATAAAATGAGTTTTCTAGTGTCTAAAAATAAAAATCAAGAAGGTCAAATTGAAATAATAGAGAAGTTCATTTTTTTAATATAAAATAGACTTGCTCCATTTCTAGCAAGACCCCGAGAAGCTCAAAATTAAGTAACGAAGTGGTTCAATATTTCTTCTTAGTGCCACGTATTGTGTTTCTTTTTGTAAAAATGTGTATTCCAACTTCTAAAAAATAGAGGAGTTTGATGTTTATAAAAAATCTGATTGTCCAGGTTATTAAAGAATAAATCTAACAAGTTCAAAGTGAAAAACAGGAGTAGTTTGATGTTATTTCAAAAATAACAAAAATTAATTTTGCAAATTAAAAACAAAGAAGTTCAAAATAAGTGAGAAGTTCAAAATTTGTAAAAACCTAAGATTTACATGTTCAAAAAAGAAGGTCATATTTTAAAACCGAGCAGTTCAAAAAGTTTATAAAAATGGATTTTCCCTCTTCTCAAGAAATACATAGAACTTCAACTTTAAATAAGTGAGCGATTCAATATTTATTACATAACTAGGTCATTTCCAGTCACTAATGAATAACACCAAGAAGTCCTAATTAAAAAGAAGAAGATGCTTATAAAAATCTTAGATTTGCCCGAATACTAAAGATTAAAAGCAAGAAGTTTAATATAAAAAATAGAGTAGTTCAGTGTATATAAAAACTCAGGTTTTCTCGTACATTAGAGTAGTTCGAAATAGAGTAGTTCAGTGTATATAAAAACTCAGGTTTTCTCGTACATTAGAGTATATAAAAATAGAGTAGTTCGATGTTTCTTAAAAAACTCCAACTTTCCATTTCTAAAAATACACAATGAAGTTCAAATAAAAGAAAGTAGAGCGCTTCAATGTAAAACTCAGATATTTTCACATACTACACGGTGTGAAGTTTGTATTAAAAGATAATGAAAAAGCAAAATGCTAAAAAAATTGTTGCTAGAAGTTCAAGTGCTCGACCCAAGAAAGTTCAAAAATTCTTGTGTGAGAGGTTGAACAAAAATACGTGACAGAAGTTCAAGGTGAAAATAGCGGGGAGTTCAACTACTATGCAGAATGCGTTTCAGATAAGAATATAGAAATAGAAAACTAAAAGCTTAAAAGGTTTGTTGCAAGAAGTTCATGTGCTCCTCCTAGCATAGTTCAAAAATTCATGTGCAAGACGTCCATCGTTCATTTACGTATGTCTACGGCAACGAATTTGTAACAAATGTCTACCTGAAAAACTTGCCGCTATTCATAAGATTTCCACTAGGTATATTATGGGCCACATTTCCATGAACGGTTTAAAATTTTCTTGTATTCCATTTAAAACAAATTTTTATGGATTCAAAAAATTCTTATATGTTGAAAGAAGTTCATAGTGAAAACAACGAGAAGTTCAAGTACTGCAAGGAATGCCTTTCACGTGAGAATAAAAGTATAGAAAAATAAAAGCTTAAAAGGTTTGTTGAAATAAGTTCAAGTGCTCTGTTCGGAGAAGTTCAAAATATCTTGCGAGAGAGGTTCACCTTGTATTTCTATGTTCGATTTTTTCCGTATAAAAATTGAATACAATTCTTTACTCAAAATATAAAAAGGTGAAGTTCAAATTGAAATAACAGAGAAGGTTGGAGTTTATTAAAACATAGAATTTACCTGTTCAAAAAATAAAAAACACAACACCGTTTTTTGCACTTTTAAGAACAACTCATAAACGAAAAAAATGGTTGCTAGAAGTTCAAGTGATCGGCGAGGAAAAGTTGAAAAATTCTTCTAAGAGAGGTTCACCGTGTATTTAGATGTCCAAAATACATTAAAAATATGTTTT
The DNA here is from genome assembly GCF_018294505.1 of Triticum aestivum. Classification (NCBI taxonomy): domain Eukaryota; kingdom Viridiplantae; phylum Streptophyta; class Magnoliopsida; order Poales; family Poaceae; genus Triticum; species Triticum aestivum. Next base: position 740,787,646 of record NC_057801.1, read on the forward strand.
TTTGTGTTTTAAAATATTCTCTCAAACCAGAGAGAAGTTCAAAAGTGATAACAACCAGAAGTTCACGGACTACATAGTGTGTATTTCATACAAGAAAAATACAAATAAAGTGAAACAGAGTGAAGTTCAAATAGACATGCCCCAGAAGTTCAACTACTTCACGCAATGCGAAAAACAGCATGTCAAAAAATAGCACGTCAAAAACAGAGTGAAGTTCAAACAGACATGCCCGAGAAGTTCAACTACTTCACGCAGTGCATTTCCATTCACGATGAAGGCAAAAATCATGATCTTGTCATTTTCTAATTTACTTCAAAACGACAGGAATATCATTTGTGTAAGTTCAAGTCCTCGATCGGAGAAAGTTAAAAAAATATTGTGAGAGAGGTTTGTACAAAAAGAATATCATTTGTGTAACACTGACAAAAATGGATGGGAAAATTACAAACAAAAAATATGTCACAGAAGTTCAACGTGAAAACAGCAGGAAGTTCAACTACTACACTGAATGAATTTCACAAGAAAAACTTTTAAAACCGTCGCGAGTATGAAAAAATGATCAACACGGAAAAGTTGCGTGTTTATAGCAGCTTTCCATCGGTATATCACTTGCTTAATTCCGGTGAGTGAATGAAGAACTACGAGCAAAAAAAGCATGTGAAAAATAGAGTGAAGTTCACTCAGAACTGCCATAGAAGTTCAAGTACTTCACGCAATGCATTTCCGACGAATCTGTTTCGCGATAAAGGCAGAACGAGTGATCTCGCCGTTTCTGAAATTACTTGAAAATGGCTGGGTTTCAGAGAAAATCATCAACACAAAAAAGTTTCGCATTTTTCATAGCTTTTCAACAATATATTATTTGCCCCGTTCCGATGAAGTTTGTATAAATTACGGCGAAAATACGTTTTTAGCCATTTTCAAAATCAACGTAAAACCGTAATGAATTTGGAGAAACAATATATACCAAAAAGTTTCGCATTTGTTTAGGCTTTCCACCGCCATATCATTTGCTATGTTATATCGACAATACAAACTTGGTAGAACTTGTGCCGTTTTCTAAATTACACTTAAACCATTCAAAATTAGAAAAAACTTTCAACATGAAAAAAGCGCATTTTCATAAGCTTTCCAACGCGATATCATTTGTCTCAATTGGATTAGGCGTTTAAAAATGGCAACAAAAATATGAACTCGGTTGTTCGGTTTAAGAAATTTTACGATTTTCCACATTACTCTTTAACCATAGAGAATTAGAAAAAACTTTCAGCATGTGGAAGGAGCAATTTTACAGCAGCTTTCCAACGCCATATTATTTGCCTCATTCGGATAAACGGTTTAGAAATGCGATCAAAAATACGATTCACGTTTTTTTGTATGAAAAAACGGTTTTCAAAACTGCTCTTAAACCACTTATATTTTGCCAAAGATTTAAGTTGGGTCAAGATACTGGTGTCCATAGCTTTCCAACGGTATATCACAAGCCCCATTTGGGCAATGTTGACGGAAGTTCAACCTAACACTAGGGGAAGTTCAGGTCGAACAAATCAGGCAGTAAAATTGCAAAAAACGCAATTTCATCACGACCCGAGAGCAAAATCCGCCAGCGAGCGAGATTTCTATTTAAAACCGGTATTTAGTTGCTAAAAAACCTTTCTAGATTACACTAAAATCATATAGAACACTACTAACCAGAATAATTCGCGGGGAAAGCCACGGTTGCAAAGATAGCCCGAAGGTTGGGTTCGTACAGAGGGAAGTTCAGGCGCGTGTACAAACAAAAATATGCCACAGAAGTTCAACGTGAAAATAGCATGAAGTTCAACTACTACGCTGAATGAATTTCAGATGAAAAACTTTTAAAATCGTTGCGAGTATGAAAAAATGATCAACACGAGAAAGTTGCGTGTTTACATCAGCTTTCCATTGGTATATCACTTGCTCAATTCCGGTGAGTAGATGTAGAGCTAGGAGTAGTGGATAGAGATATACAAGGAAAAAAACACGTGAAAAACAGAGTGAAGTTCAAGGTTTCATACCCAGAAATTCAGGTACTTCACGCGATGCATTTTTTGCGAACCCGTTTCACGATAAAGGCAGAACGAATGATCTCGCCGTTTTTGCAATTACTTGAAAACGGCTAGGAATCAGAGAAAACTGTCAACATGAAAAAGTTTTGCATTTTTCATAGCTTTTCAGGGGTATATTATTTGCGCAATTCCGATAAAGTTTGCAGAAAATACGGCGAAAATACGTTTTCGTCATTTTCGAAACTGACCTAAAACCGTAAAGAATTGGGGGAAATAATACATACCAAAAAGTTTTGCATTTGTTCAATCTTTCCAATGCCATATTATTTGCTGCATTTGGACGAACGGTTAAAATATTAGCTTGAAAATACGAACTCGGTAGGACTTGTACCGTTTTCTAAATTACTTTTAAACCGTTCAAAATTAGAAAAAACTTTAAAAATGAAAGAGTAGCGCATTTTCGTAAGCTTTCCAACGCCATATCATATGCCTCAATTGGATTAGCCATTTAGAAATAACGTTGAAAATACGAACACGGCTGTTCGGTTTGCAAAATTTTACGTTTTTTTCAAATTACTCTTTAACCATAGAGAATTAGAGGAAACTTTGAACATACGGAAGTAGCGGTTTTGCAGCATCTTTCCAACGCCATATTATATGCCTCATTCCTATAAACGGTTTAGAAATTCGATTGAAAATACGATTCATGTTTTTTGTGTGAAGAAAAAACGGTTTTCAAAACTGCTCTTAAACCGCTTACATTTTGCCAAAAATTTAAGTTGGGTCATGATACTAGTATTCATAGCTTTCCAATGGTATATCACAAGCCCCATTTGGGCAATGTTGGCGGAAGTTCAACCTAGTTCACAGGGAAGTTCAACGTACTACTATCAGGGCAGGTCAGGTTGTGATCAGAATATTATTCTCATCCCATGATCAGAATAGTGTTTATATATATATATATATATGTGTGTGTGTGTGTGTGTGTGTGTGTGTGTGTTGCTGTTATAAGAATGATCATGATGCCCTCATGTCCGTATTTTATTTTTATCGACACCTCTATCTCTAAACATGTGGACATATATTTTGATATCGGCTTCCACTTGAGGACAAGCAAGGTCTAAGCTTGGGGGAGTTGATATGTCCATTTTGCATCATGCTTTTATATCGATATTTATTAAATTATGGGATGTTATTACACGTTATGTCACAATACTTATGTCTATTCTGTCTTGTTTTACAAGGTTTACATGAAGAGGGAGAATGCCGGCAGCTGGGATTCTAGGCTGGAAAAGGATCAAATATTAGAGACTTATTCTGCACAGCTCCAAAAGTCCTAAAACTCCACGAAAGTCATTTTTGAAATTAATAATAAATATTGAGCAGAAGAAGTACCAGAGGGGACCCACACCCTAGCCACGAGGGTGGGGGGCGCGCCCTACCCCCTGGGCACGCCCCCTGCCTCGTGGGCCACCTGGCAGCCCTCCGGTGCCCATCTTCTGCTATATGAAGGCTTTTACCCTGTAAAAAATCATAAGCAAGCTTTCGGGACGAAACTCCGCCGCCACAGGGCGGAACCTTGGCGGAACCAATCTAGGGCTCTGGCGGAGCTGTTCTGCCGGGGAAACTTCCCTCCGGGAGGGGGAAATCTTCACCATCGTCATAACCAACGATCCTCTCATCGAGAGGGGGTCAATCTCCATCAACATCTTCACCAGCACCATCTCCCCACAAACCCTAGTTCATCTCTTGTATCAAATCTTTGTACCAAAACCTCATATTGGTACCTGTGGGTTGCTAGTAGTGTTGATTACTCCTTGTAGTTGATGCTAGTTGGTTTATTTGGTGGAAGATCATTTGTTCAAATCCTTAATGCATATTAATACCCCTCTGATTATGAACATGAATATGCTTTGTTGAGCGGTTATGTTTGTTCCTGAGGACATGGGTGAAGTCTTGCTATTAGTAGTCATGTGAATTTGGTATTTGTTTGATATTTTGATGACATGTATGTTGTCTCTCCTCTAGTGGTGTTATGTGAACATCGACTACATGACAGTTCATCATTGTTTGGGCCTAGAGGAAAGCATTGGGAAGTAATAAGTAGATGATGGGTTGCTAGAGTGACAGAAGCTTAAACCCTAGTTTATGTGTTGCTTCGTAAGGGGCTAATTTGGATCCACTTGTTTCATGCTATGGTTAGGTTTACCTTAATACTTCTTTTTGTAGTTGCGGATGCTTGCAATAGGGGTTAATCATAAGTGGGATGCTTGTCCAAGAAAGGGCAGTACCCAAGCACCGGTCCACCCACATATCAAATTATCAAAGTAACGAACGCGAATCATATGAGCGTGATGAAAAGTAGCTTGACGATAATTCCCATGTGTCCTTGGGAGCGCTTTTCTCATTATAAGAATTTGTTCAGGCTTGTCCTTTGCTACAAAAAGGATTGGGCCACCTTGTTGCACTTTATTTACTTTCATTACTTGTTACCCGTTACAAATTATCTTATCACAAAACTATCTGTTACCGATAATTTTAGTGCTTGCAGAGAATACCTTACTGAAAACCGCTTGTCATTTCCTTCTGCTCCTCGTTGGGTTCGACACTCTTACTTATCGAAAGGACTACGATAGATCCCCTACACTTGTGGGTCATCAAATCATTAGTGGAATCAAGAGAACTACTAGAAGCAACAATATTGGATTTAGCATGATTATTGTTACTACTAGAAGAAGAATCTTTCTTGTTCTTGTTACTAGATTTTACTTGTGGCATGTAAGTAGACAAGAGTAAATGCTTGGCAATGTAAGAAGAACTTTTCTTCCGAAGATCATCATTGATGGCTTTCAAGAATCCATGCTCTTGCTCAAGGTTGAGCTTTTCGAAGCATAGCTTCTCATGAGTTTTTAAAAGTTCTGATGATCTTCTAAAGTAGTTTCATGAGCTAACTTAAGAGTGTTTAGTTCTTTAGTTAGATGCTCAATCTCCTTCTTATCATTGCCACTCGTTTCATCTTGATTAGCATGATTAATAGCATTTTCATCATAGCACTCATCGCTAGAGTTGTCAACAAGTAAATCATCATCACCTAGCAAGTCATCTTCATAACTAATGAAATCAACATACTCGGGGTGTGTTACCTTGGGGCCTTTAGCCATGAAGCATCTCCCATTTCCTTCATTTGGTGAATCAAATATGTCATACGAGTTGGTTGACACAAGTGCTAGACCGGCAACACCTTCATCTTGAGTATATTCGGAGTCGGAGTGATAAGTTCTCTCAGAGTGGTGGTCAGAGTCGGAGCCGGATACCCATTCACCAACATGAGCCTGATGTCTTCGTTTTGTGTAGCTCCTTGATGACTTGTCCTTCCTTTCTGAATCCTTGCTTCTTTGAGAGGTTCATCATTCATAGCGATCATCTCTACTCCTTCTCTCTCTTGGAGGTGATTCTTACCTTTTACTTCTCCTTTTAGGTGAGTCTTCTCTTCTTTTGTAGGCAGTCGTACACTCATTGGAGTAGTGTCTGGGTCTTCCACAATTTTAGCAATTTCGCTCACGACTAGAAGATCTTTTGTCATTGTAGGACCTTGACTTGGAACTTCTTTCCTTCCTTCTACTCTTGTAGAATTTGTTGAAGTTCTTCACCATTAAGCTCAATTCTTCATCGAAGGTTTGTTTCTCATTTGATGATGTAGGAGCATCACATGAGGCTTTGTAAGCACCACTAGACTTGTTGTGAAGCTCTTCCTTATCCTTGAGTGACATCTCATGAGCAACAATTCTTCCAATGACTTCGGTTGGCTTGAGATCTTTGTAGTTGAGCATCATTTGGATCAAAGTGCACAGGGTATCATATTTTCCATCCAAGGCTCTCAAGATATTCTTGACGATGAATTTTTCGGTCATCTCTTCACTTCCTAAGCCGGCAATCTCATTTGTGATGAGAGCAAGCCTAGAGTACATTTCAGCAACACCTTTGTTGGAAATATGCCCTAGAGGCAATAATAAAATGATTATTATTATATTTCCTTGTTCATGATAATTGTCTATTATTCATGCTATAATTGTGTTATCCCGAAATCATAATACATGTGTGAATACATAGACCATAACATGTCCCTAGTGAGCCTTTAGTTGACTAGCTCGTTGATCAACAGATAGTCATGGTTTCCTGACTATGGACATTGGATGTCATTGATAACGGGATCACATCATTAGGAGAATGATTTGATGGACAAGACCCAATCCTAAGCATAGCACAAGATCGTGTAGTTCGTTTGCTAGAGCTTTTCAAATGTCAAGTATCATTTCCTTAGACCATGAGATCGTGTAACTCCCGGCTACCGTAGGAGTGCTTTGGGTGTACCAAAGGTCACAACATAACTGGGTGACTATAAAGGTATACTACAGGTATCCCCGAAAGTATCTGTTGGGTTGACACGGATCGAGACTGGGATTTGTCACTCCGTATAACGGAGAGGTATCTCTGGGCCCACTCGGTAATGCCTCATCATAATGAGCTCAATGTGACCAAGTGTTTGGTCACGGGATCATGCATTACGGTACGAGTCAAGTGACTTGACGGTAACGAGATTGAACGAGGTATTGGGATACCCACGATCGAATCTCGGGCAAGTAACGTACCGATTGACAAAGGGAATTGTATACGGGATTACTTGAATCCTCAACATCATGGTTCATTCGATGAGATCATCGTGGAACATGTGGGAGCCAACATGGGTATCCAGATCCCGCTGTTGGTTATTGGCCGAAGAGCTGTCTCGGTCATGTCTGCATGATTCCCGAACCCGTAGGGTCTACACACTTAAGGTTCAATGACGCTAGGGTTGTAGAGATATTAGTATGCGGTAACCAGAAAGTTGTTTGGAGTCCTGAATGAGATCCCAGACGTCACGAGGAGTTTCGGAATGGTCCGGAGGTGAAGAATTGTATATAGGAAGTCCAGTTTCGGCCACCGGGAAAGTTTCGGTGTCACCGGTATTGTACCGGGACCATCGGAAGGGTCCCGGGGGTCCACCGGGTGGGGCCACCTATCCCGGAGGGTCCCGTGGGCTGAAGAGGGAGGGGAACCAGCCCCTGGTGGGCTGGTGCGCCCCCCTTGGGCCTTCCCCTGCGCCTAGGGTTGGAAACCCTAGGGGTGGGGGGCGCCCCACTTGGCTTGGGGGGCAAGTTCCCCCCTTGGACGCCCCCCCCCCTTGAGATGGGATCTCTAGGGGCCGGCGCACCCCCTAGGGCCCCTATATAAAGAGGGGGGAGGGAGGGCAGCCGCACCCTAGTCCCTGGCGCCTCCCTCTTCCCCCCCGTACCACCTCTCCCTCTCACTGAGCTTGGCGAAGCCCTGCTCAGATCGCCGCTACTTCCACCACCACGCCGTCGTGCTGCTAGATCTCCATCAACCTCTCCTTCCCCCTTGCTGGATCAAGAAGGATGAGACGTCTTCCCAACCGTACGTGTGTTGAACGCGGAGGTGCCGTCCGTTTGGCACTAGGATCTTCGGTGATTTGGATCACGACGAGTACGACTCCCTCAACCCGTTCTCTTGAACGCTTCCGCTCGCGATCTACAAGGGTATGTAGATGCACTCATCTCTCATGTTGCTAGATGACTCCATAGATTGATCTTGGTTAAGCGTAGAAAATTTTTATTTTCTGCAACGTTCCCCAATAGTGGCATCATGAGCTAGGTCTATGCGTAGTTTCTATGCACGAGTAGAACACAATCTTGTTGTGGGCGTAGATGTTGTCAATTTTCTTGCCACTACTAGTCTTATCTTGTTTTGGAGGCATCGTGGGATGAAGCGGCCCGGACCGACCTTACACGTACACTTACGTGAGACAGGTTCCACCAACTGACATGCACTAGTTGCATAAGGTGGCTAGCGGGTGTCTGTCTCTCCTACTTTAGTCGGATCGGATTCGATGAAAAGGGTCCTTATGAAGGGTAAATAGAAATTGGCATATCATGTTGTGGTTTTGACGTACGTAAGAAACGTTCTTGCTAGAACCCTATTGCAGCCACGTAAAAACATGCAACAACAATTAGAGGACGTCTAACTTGTTTTTGCAGCATATGCCTTGTGATGTGATATGGCCAAAAGGATGTGATGAATGAATTATATGTTATGTATGACATTGATCATGTTCTTGTAATAGGAATCACGACTTGCATGTCGACGAGTATGACAACCGGCACGAGCCATAGGAGTTGTCTTAATTATTGTATGACCTGCGTGTCAATGAATAAACGCCATGTAATTACTTTACTTTATTGCTAAACCATTAACCATAGTAGTAGAAGTAATAGTTGGCGAACAACTTCATGGAGACACGATGATGGAGATCATGGTGTCATGCCGGTGGCAAAGATGATCATGGCGCCCCGGAGATGGAGATCATAGGAGCAATATGATATTGGCCATATCATGTCACTATTTGATTGCATGTGATGTTTATCATGTTTTTGCATCTTATTTTCTTAGAACGACGGTAGTAAATAAGATGATCCCTCATAATAATTTCAAGAAAGTGTTCCCCCTAACTATGCGCCGTTGCGAAAGTGTGTTATTTCGAAGCACCACGTGATGATCGGGTGTGATAGATTCCAACATCCACATACAACGGGTGTAAGACATATTTACACATGCAAAACACTTAGGTTGACTTGACGAGCCTAGCATGTACAGACATGGCCTCGGAACACAAGAGACCGAAAGGTCGAACATGAGTCGTATGGAAGATACGATCAACATGGAGATGTTCACCGATGATGACTAGTCCGTATCACGTGATGATCGGACACGGTCTAGTTGAGTCGGATCATGTATCACTTAGATGACTAGAGGGATGTCTAATCTGAGTGGGAGTTCATTAAATAATTTGATTAGATAAACTTAATTATCATGAACTTAGTCTAAAAACCTTTGCAAAATGTCTTGTGGATCAAATGGCCCACACTCATGTCAACCTCAACTTCAGCGTGTTCCTAGAGAAAACCAAGCTGAAAGATGATGGCAGCAACTATACGGACTGGGTCCGGAACCTGAGGATCATCCTCATAGCTGCCAAGAAAGCATATGTCCTAGAAGCACCGCTAGGTGATGCACCCATCCCAGAGAACCAAGACATTATGAACGCTTGGCAGTTGCATGCTGATGATTACTCCTGTCACATCCCTAGCTTCTGGTAATGCTCTGAGCTAGCTAGTCATGTGTTGCATCATGTTTAAATTTTGCCTAAATTGAAATGGGGATGTTCAAACCCTAGAACTAAATCAACTCAACTAGGGTGAATTAAAATCTTTTCAATAAACCCAAAAGGTTCCTAAGAAAAGTTCATGATTTCTGGTTAAGGTGGAAACCTCTGCCAAAAATGATGATTATATTCTTAGGTCATTTTTGGATTTTTGAATTAAATCATATTGTATCTGACTTTGGGCATTTAAATACTATAAATAATTTAAATGCTCAAATAAATGTTGGAAATTGATAAGGGTCACTGAAATAATTCAGAAAGTACCCATAATTATTTCCAGGATTTTATAAAATGATTTGATATTTTAAAACAAATCAAAAACAAATTGCAGAAATAGGAAAATATAAAACAGAATAGAAATAAAAGAGAGGAGAGAAACCTTACCTGGCGCTCACCTGGTAGCCCACCTGGCCCAGCAGCACGGCCCAGCCCGCCACCGCTACTCCCCTGTCGTCTTCCTCCTCGCCAGAAGGACGCGGACACCGCGACGCCGCCGTGCGCGCCACCTCCACCCCCGCTCTGGCCACCTCCTGCTTCCTCCCCGAGCCCTCTGGTGACGCCACGCACTTCCCCTCGCCCCCTGCACCTCCCCTCTCCTCCCCTGGACCCCGTTCCCTCCTCTGCTTCCCTCCCTGCACGCGCCCGAGCGGAGCCCATCGCCGCCGACGCCGTTACCGGGGCCACAGCCACCCCCTCGCTCCCACTACGCATCCCTGAGCTCCGCCCTGACCCCGTGAAGCTACCCACGCGACGCACGCGACCAGAGGAGGCCGCAGTCGACCGGAGCATCGTCGTCTTCACCTCCGGTGCCCGGAGATCGACTCCACCGATTCGGCGCGTCCAGAGCTTCCCCGACTTCATCGTCTCCTCCGCTAGCCCCTCCGTGAGCTCTCCTACGTTTCCCCTCACCTCCCCCTCTCGCTAGCTTCCTCTAGCCACCGCCCCACGAGCTCCCGAGGCCGCCGTCCGCCATGGCCGACCTCCTGCTCACCGCTGAGCTTACCACGCCCAGCTGTGCTATCCACCGTGCTCCCTGGGCCCCCTAGATGCGGCCTAGCTACCTGGTTCCCTCGAGGGCGAGCCATAGCCCTGCGCCCGTGCACCACCGAGCTCCGGCCACCACACTTGTCGCCATTGCCGTCGCTACGGGCCGCCATAGCCACTGCTGCTTGCACTGCTCGATGCGGACGAGCACGGGCAACGCATAGATGCCCTCCGCCACGCTTTTGGTGGCCGGAGGAGCGATCCCGAAGCCCTCCGCCGTGCCTGTTGCCACCGGCGTTGAGCCGCCGGCCTGTTTGGGCCATTTGACCGGGGTTTGACCCCCCCCTCTCTCTCACTGACCTGCGGGCCCCGCCCGGCTAATTAGGCTAGGGTTAGTATTAACTAAATATTAGTTAGTTTAATAGACACTGACAGCAGGGCCCCACCTGCTAATTAATCATAGATTAGTTTCTGTTTAGTTTTTAAACTAATCCAGTGGCCCCACCCGTCAGCATTGACTCTGCTGACATGGCCTTTGACCCGGCCCCACCTGCCATTGACACTAAACAGCTCTGGGTCACTTACCAGTGGACCCCACTGGTCAGGTTTGACTCTGGGCGACCCAGTTGACCTGCTGACGTCATGATGATGTCAGGCTGACGTAATAAACCATTTTCTGGATTTATTATAATTCAGGAAATTCCAGAAAATGCCTAAAACTTCCAAAATTCATAGAAAATTAACCGTAACTCCAAATTAAATAAATTATATATGAAAAATTATCAGAAAAATTCAAGGAATCCATCTGTACCATTTTCATGCATGTTAGAACAACTTATCACTACTGTTTAGAGCAAATGAAGTGAATGACATTTAAATAATCACATATGGAGTTTGAATTTGAATCTTGGATTCAAACCAACTTCATTTAATCTGGTTTTAGTTGCATTAGCTCAAAACACATTCATGTTGCCATGTCATGATCATGCATCATATTGTGCATTGCATTAATTGTGTTCCCTTCTGTGTTGCCGGTATTTGTCCCCTCTCGATAGACGTGATACCGATGATGTGATCGTTGACACTGATGAAGACTCAATGTTATCTTCAGAAGTGCCAGGCAAGCAAAACCCCCTTGTTCATTCCGATACAATCCCAATCTCTCGCTTCTGCTCTCTTTTACTGCATTAGGACAACACCGATTCATCTGTTACTTGCTGCGGTAGCTGAACCCCCTTATCCTTTGCATGACCTGTCATTGCCACAGTAAATAGATGAAACCCACTAGCATGAGTAGAAGTTGTTTGAGCCCTGTTGTGCCTACTCATTCATGCTTGCTTGTCATGCCTGCTACTGCTTAGAGTTGAGTCAGGTCTGATTCATCGGGGATGAATCAGAGGCGGGTGAACATGTCCTACTGTGTGTGAGCTAAGTGTGTGAACACGATTTGGTAAAAGGTAGCGGTGAGAGGCCATGTAGGAGTACATGGTGGGTTGTCTCATTGAAGCCGTCCTCAGGAACTGAGTTCTGTGTTTGTGATCCATGATTCAGCTACTACCATACATTGGGCCCTGAAATATGACCCCGCTCGACTTCTTATTCACCTTAGCTCTCTGTCCAGGAGTTGCAAGTAGTTTCTGGTGTTTGTAGCCTACTGGAGGCCGTGGACAGCGCTGACCGTAGGGGTGGGCTGTGATGCGGTAGGTACGTGGCCGGGTGTACCGAATACCCGTTAGGTATCTCGGGAACCCTGTTCACATCGTTCGGGGCCGTATGGGAAACCTCGGCCGGACTCCCTGCGGATGGAACCTGAATAGGCGATAAACCTGGACTAGAGGCTTAAGTGTTTAGGTAGGTCGTGGTCTACACCCACGTCGGCTTTCGCTTGAAGTCTGCCGAGCACATGTCGTGTGCAGACGCTAAGTGGTGGAAACATGTATGAAGAAGTACACCCCTGCAGGGTTAACATCATCTATTCGAATAGCCGTGTCCGCGGTAAAGGACTTCTGGGTTGCTTATATCAGTTCATAGACAAGTGAAAGTGGATACTCTAAAATACGCAAGATAAGCGTGAGTGCTATGGATGGCGTTCTCGTAGGGAGACGGGAGCGGATCCATAGTGGTGTATTGATATGGTGAATATGTGGACTCGTGTGCGCCACCTCAAAAGAGTTACTTGCAGTCATAGTTCAAGTTAGCCACCGAGTCAAAGCTGGCTTGCTGCAGTTAAACCCCACCACCCCTTTGTTGATAACGATGCATATGTAGTTAGTTCTGATGTAAGTCTTGCTGGGTACATTTGTACTCACGTTTGCCTATTTTATGTTTTGCAGAGAGACTTCAGTCTCACTAGTAGTTCCGCTTGGACTTCGACGTTTAGCTTGATACCTCAGCTAAGATCTTGTGCCCCGGCAGGATCTGATAGATAGTCAGGCTTCTCAGCCTTTTTCATTTATAGATGTCTGTACTCAGACATGATACTTGTGCTTTGATTTGTATGCTCTGAGTGTTGGGTCGTGAGACCCCTGTTTGTAATATCTCGCTCCTCGGAGCCTATTGAATGAACTACTTGAGTCGTAGAGTCATTTTGTGATGCCATGTTGTATTGCACATATCGAGCATATTGTGTGTATGTTATTGAAATGCTTGGTATGTGTGGGATCTGACCATCTAGTTGTTTATCTTTAGTAGCCTCTCTTACCGGGAAATGTCTCCTAGTGTTTCCACTGAGCCATGGTAGCTTGCTACTGCTCCGGAACACTTAGGCTGGCCGGCATGTGTCCTTCTTCGTTCCTGTGTCTGTCCCTTCGGGGAAATGTCACGCGATGAATACCGGAGTCCTGTTAGCCTGCTACAGCCCGGTTCACCGGAGTCCTGCTAGCCCAGTGCTACAGCCTGGATTCACTCGCTGATGACCGACACGTTCGATGCTGGGTCATGGATGCATGTCCCTGTAAGTTTGTGCCACTTTGGGTTTACGACTAGCCATGTCAGCCCGGGCTCCTTATCATATGGATGCTAGCGACACTGTCATATACGTGTGCCAAAAGGCGCAAACGGTCCCGGGTAAAGGTAAGGCGACACCCGTGGGAATACCGTGCGTGAGGCCGCAAAGTGATATGAAGTGTTACATGCTAGATCTATGTGGCATTGAGTCGGGGTCCTGACAGCGTTGGTATCAGAGCTTGACTGCCTGTAGGATTACCAAGCCAAACTGGTCGAAGTTGAGTCTAGAAATTCTTTAGTTATATAAGGGAATTGATTGTGGGATGGAACGTAAGGCTCTTTTTACTCCTTGTACCTTATGCCTTCTGATCTGAGTCATCTTATCTTTCCTGCGGGGATTAAGAGCTAGGCTATCTCTTCTTTCTATCAGGATCACGAGTTACTAATCAGTAGACTTATAAGATTGTTGGATTTAAGTCTCAGTTCAGTTCCTACTACTTCCGTATGTGAATTGTTGATCTCGGAACCTTGATATTGTGCTTCTGAGTGGTTATGCCACCATTTTTGTGAATGTCTCAAATCTTTTCTGAGCATTTACAGCCGTTATGCTGTCCGAGTCATCCCAGGTTTCTAAGTAGTCTGATGCAATTGCAAATCCTTTCTTCCCGTTTCAATGTTCCCATGGGCCAGATTAACCACACTAATCAGTGAGTTGAGGTACTTCGTTACCTTGACATATATGTTGGAGATATTATTGTGGCCCTAGGTGTTTAGGGAGTCACCTAGTAATCTAGCAACGTTTTGTGTTCCCAGTGTGATGATTCTGGCCTTTATTCTCGGAAGCATCCCGTGATGCTACTTAGTAATAGGTATTCTGTTCCTGGGTTCTTGAACCCGAGATTCACTCTACCTACTTCATGTTGATAGTAATTGCTAGTTCCTTTAGGATATTAGTAACCTTTGCGATAGTCCTTGAAGTCCGTGGTATCTTCTTCTTCCAAATACCATGAACTACTTATGGCAGATGTTTATTGGATCAAAAAAAATCACAATTAGAGTACTCTTGAGGAGTTCTCCATTCATAAATCGTGACTCTGCCAGTTCTACCTTTCCGCATGGGTTATCCGGAAGAAATATGTTGAACTTGGTTCGACATACTAATCTATGCATCCACAACTCAGAAAGTTATATGTTCCTTTGAGTTGTCTCTCTTTAGTTGCATTCTGACCCTCGTCTATCAATTGATAGTCAAGAGTATGCGTGCATTCGTTCATCGATGCCTATGACCCTTGTGGTACGTCAAGCCATTCTGTCCTGAATGACTTGGAGAAACAAACTCCAGTACCTCTTCCATATCTAGGATTGGGTCAACAAAGTTGTGCTCCACAGAACAAATTGCTAATCCAGCTTTTGTTCTGCTCTATCTTGGAGTATTACCATCTTTATATCGGGATGTTATAGGAATTGCACACCATCCTATGCACTCTTGGTACAGTGATACTTCTTGCCATCATTGTTCATTCCTCGGTTCCTGTATTATTGTAACCGGAATGCCGACAAGTGAATCGTGATGTGTGAAATCAATACTCCTAGCAACCTTGTTGCTTGGTAGTTAAAGGATAATAATTTTACTCTTAGTATGTTGGTTATTGAATCACCATTCTAAGATTGATCGTGCTACCTAGTCCTTATTTCCTGGTGCACTCTTTGATTGATGAGTTAGGATTTGTCAAGTCCTCGCTCATTTGATCATATCATCTTGCCCTGAAAAGCGAGATTGTTCTCGAGCTTAGTAACATACCGGTGGTTCATGATTTCTGAATATCTTCTCGGAAGTATCACCAGGTCGTCACCTGACCGTTATGTTGAGCCCGTGATCAAGTTGGTTTCTTGTGAACCACCTTCTCTCCAAGAATCGGTGTTAGATATCCCTGAGCTAGTTGGTTAAGCTAGACAACAACTTGGAGAGTTGGAAGATAAAAGCTTGTCTGACTTAGTTCGTTCCAAAGGGATATTCTTGTGTAGTGTGTGTTGAAGAAAGATGATATCTTCATCGATTGGTCCTTGTGATCAGTTGCTGGACCTATTGTCTTATCAATCCTTTGATTTGAGTGTGGGCTATCGTCAAATCAAATCAGTACCAACGATGCTTGTAATGTTGTCTTACTCGTGGTTGATCCCTCGAGCATACACCCCTACATCTTTGGTCTGACCAATGCTATCACTTGTTCACTTAACTATGGAATTCCTTTTAAAAGGAAACCCGGATGAATTGTTGTTGAGTCCATTGACAACATCCTTATTCCCTCCATGATTTTGTTGAACATTAAGTTAGTGTTGGAAACTTTTGAAAGCATTTCCTCATGCTAGTTCATGGAGCAAATGTTCGGGTGTAAGAAGTGACTTCCTCCAGTCCATGTGCATTTGATGCAAGTTGCCGCCGTGGATTCGAGAAAGTCAATGTTGTTTCCTTTGGAATCATTCCAAATCAGTCATGCATACGTGCGAAGTATTCTGTGGTTCGGAGACTTGCAACCTCCATTCTATATGGGTCCCTAGCACACCAAGCCACTGATTGATTTGTTCAAGATTAATAAGTTTTAAGTGCTAGTCCCGAAGGTACCAGACGGATTTGTACAAAACTTCGATATCCTCGCTGATGGTTCCCCCTCCTGAACTCGGTAGTGTTTTATTATAAGACTACTTTGTGGTCATGCTTGTCTTGGACAACGTGTTCACATGTTTGTAGCAGAACCAGCTCATGTTTTGGAGCTTGCTATCGTAGTTCATTTCCCGAGAATCTCGCAACGTCATCTCGTCGAATTGTGTTGCAAACTTCCATTTTTCTTCCTAGACTCGATGAGTCTGGAATATCCTGACACCAACCAGATCTGAATCTCAGGCAGATATGATGGTTTGGAACATTTCCCAAGAACTATAATATTGGTCCCTTGATAACCGGTAAAGTGGATGTCGTGGCCAGCACCACCCAGCCGAAGGACCTATTATTGTGGTATCTTGATTGAAGCAGTTGGCCACCTTCCCATAAGGACTTCGTAGGATTTACTTCCTAGTTGTGCCTTATGCTTATTGTGTTCCCGAAGTCCGACCTTTTACTTGATGTTTTAGATATCAAACCATATCTATGAATGGGTTATACTAGCACATCAAGGAGAACATTAGAAGCGGAGTGCTAAATGTCTCTCGGTCGATCATCCAGATTTTATTTGCTTGGCCTCGCTAAGGTGAAATCTGAGAAAGTGTTATCCTCCTTCGCATCTGCATCGTCCATCGCTATTCATCATGGTAGTATGTTGTGTTGTCAGCACCCTTGACGCGGTTGTTGATAAAACCTTGATGATTGTGGAAATGCTCAAGTTCTTGAGAGCACGCACAAGCGCTACGTCTTATCATCGGCACTAGCTGGGATTGCCCCAGATTCTTCGGTTATGCTATAACCACTCCAACAGTGAATTCACTCTCTATTGTTGGGTTCTTCCCCAGTTACCAGAATCATTCCTAGCATTTGCATTTTGTTCCCAGCTTGCACCACCAATGTGCCATTCTACCATGGGTCTCATCCATTTCCGGTGATAAGCAAATTCATCCATTACGTTGTCTTCAACAAGGTAATCCACATCATCCAAGTTTGAGTATGCCATTCTACCGACCCCGCCAATCGATTGCGTGATTTGCCTCAGGCTGATATAGAGAGTCTCAATGATCTCTATATCAAAGGTAATTCTTTTTGCCACTCTAGGGGATATATCTTCGAGTCACCTTCCCTAAGGTACATCATAATGGTGCCATGTCAACTCAACTCCTCACTACGTTGACAACCGATCACCACCTTCTTAAGTGTGGAATTGTTGTCCACCTAGTGAACTTTCGTCATCCGCTTCTTTCCACCCCTCTTGATGTGTATCTCGTGTCTCAACCCGAGAGATGGTCCTATGTCTCATTCCGTGAGTTGTTCGATCTTCAAGAAGATCGACCCTTCTAGAGTCTCCTTCTTCCCTCCATGTCATGTTGGCAGGATTTCTCAAAACAAGACATCAAGGCAAAGATGGTGTTCAAATCAACGTTTCTATGAAGTGCAACCTGGATCGTGAAGATTATACTAGTTGCGTTTACCTTTCACCTTACCCTACGCTTGAATCTCGAGACGAGATTCTTGTTTAGTGGGGGTGAGTTGTCACATCCCTAGCTTCTGGTAATGCTCTGAGCTAGCTAGTCATGTGTTGCATCATGTTTAAATTTTGCCTAAATTGAAATGGGGATGTTCAAACCCTAGCACTAAATCAACTCAACTAGGGTGAATTAAAATCTTTTCAATAAACCCAAAAGGTTCCTAAGAAAAGTTCATGATTTCTGGTTAAGGTGGAAACCTCTGCCAAAAATGATGATTATATTCTTAGGTCATTTTTGGATTTTTGAATTAAATCATATTGTATCTGACTTTGGGCATTTAAATACTATAAATAATTTAAATGCTCAAATAAATGTTGGAAATTGATAAGGGTCACTGAAATAATTCAGAAAGTACCCATAATTATTTCCAGGATTTTATAAAATGATTTGATATTTTAAAACAAATCAAAAACAAATTGCAGAAATAGGAAAATATAAAACAGAATAGAAATAAAAGAGAGGAGAGAAACCTTACCTGGCGCTCACCTGGTAGCCCACCTGGCCCAGCAGCACGGCCCAGCCCGCCACCGCTACTCCCCTGTCGTCTTCCTCCTCGCCAGAAGGACGCGGACACCGCGACGCCGCCGTGCGCGCCACCTCCACCCCCGCTCTGGCCACCTCCTGCTTCCTCCCCGAGCCCTCTGGTGACGCCACGCACTTCCCCTCGCCCCCTGCACCTCCCCTCTCCTCCCCTGGACCCCGTTCCCTCCTCTGCTTCCCTCCCTGCACGCGCCCGAGCGGAGCCCATCGCCGCCGACGCCGTTACCGGGGCCACAGCCACCCCCTCGCTCCCACTATGCATCCCTGAGCTCCGCCCTGACCCCGTGAAGCTACCCACGCGACGCACGCGACCAGAGGAGGCCGCAGTCGACTGGAGCATCGTCGTCTTCACCTCCGGTGCCCGGAGATCGACTCCACCGATTCGGCGCGTCCAGAGCTTCCCCGACTTCATCGTCTCCTCCGCTAGCCCCTCCGTGAGCTCTCCTACGTTTCCCCTCACCTCCCCCTCTCGCTAGCTTCCTCTAGCCACCGCCCCACGAGCTCCCGAGGCCGCCGTCCGCCATGGCCGACCTCCTGCTCACCGCTGAGCTTACCACGCCCAGCTGTGCTATCCACCGTGCTCCCTGGGCCCCCTAGATGCGGCCTAGCTACCTGGTTCCCTCGAGGGCGAGCCATAGCCCTGCGCCCGTGCACCACCGAGCTCCGGCCACCACACTTGTCGCCATTGCCGTCGCTACGGGCCGCCATAGCCACTGCTGCTTGCACTGCTCGATGCGGACGAGCACGGGCAACGCGTAGATGCCCTCCGCCACGCTTTTGGTGGCCGGAGGAGCGATCCCGAAGCCCTCCGCCGTGCCTGTTGCCACCGGCGTTGAGCCGCCGGCCTGTTTGGGCCATTTGACCGGGGTTTGACCCCCCCTCTCTCTCACTGACCTGCGGGCCCCGCCCGGCTAATTAGGCTAGGGTTAGTATTAACTAAATATTAGTTAGTTTAATAGACACTGACAGCAGGGCCCCACCTGCTAATTAATCATAGATTAGTTTCTGTTTAGTTTTTAAACTAATCCAGTGGCCCCACCCGTTAGCATTGACTCTGCTGACGTGGCCTTTGACCCGGCCCCACCTGCCATTGACACTAAACAGCTCTGGGTCACTGACCAGTGGACCCCACTGGTCAGGTTTGACTCTGGGCGACCCAGTTGACCTGCTGACGTCATGATGATGTCAGGCTGACGTAATAAACCATTTTCTGGATTTATTATAATTCAGGAAATTCCAGAAAATGCCTAAAACTTCCAAAATTCATAGAAAATTAACCGTAACTCCAAATTAAATAAATTATATATGAAAAATTATCAGAAAAATTCAAGGAATCCATCTGTACCATTTTCATGCATGTTAGAACAACTTATCACTACTGTTTAGAGCAAATGAAGTGAATGACATTTAAATAATCACATATGGAGTTTGAATTTGAATCTTGGATTCAAACCAACTTCATTTAATCTGGTTTTAGTTGCATTAGCTCAAAACACATTCATGTTGCCATGTCATGATCATGCATCATATTGTGCATTGCATTAATTGTGTTCCCTTCTGTGTTGCCGGTATTTGTCCCCTCTCGATAGACGTGATACCGATGATGTGATCGTTGACACTGATGAAGACTCAATGTTATCTTCAGAAGTGCCAGGCAAGCAAAACCCCCTTGTTCATTCCGATACAATCCCAATCTCTCGCTTCTGCTCTCTTTTACTGCATTAGGACAACACCGATTCATCTGTTACTTGCTGCGGTAGCTGAACCCCCTTATCCTTTGCATGACCTGTCATTGCCACAGTAAATAGATGAAACCCACTAGCATGAGTAGAAGTTGTTTGAGCCCTGTTGTGCCTACTCATTCATGCTTGCTTGTCATGCCTGCTACTGCTTAGAGTTGAGTCAGGTCTGATTCATCGGGGATGAATCAGAGGCGGGTGAACATGTCCTACTGTGTGTGAGCTAAGTGTGTGAACACGATTTGGAAAAGGTAGCGGTGAGAGGCCATGTAGGAGTACATGGTGGGTTGTCTCATTGAAGCCGTCCTCAGGAACTGAGTTCTGTGTTTGTGATCCATGATTCAGCTACTACCATACATTGGGCCCTGAAATATGACCCCGCTCGACTTCTTATTCACCTTAGCTCTCTGTCCAGGAGTTGCAAGTAGTTTCTGGTGTTTGTAGCCTACTGGAGGCCGTGGACAGCGCTGACCGTAGGGGTGGGCTGTGATGCGGTAGGTACGTGGCCGGGTGTACCGAATACCCGTTAGGTATCTCGGGAACCCTGTTCACATCGTTCGGGGCCGTATGGGAAACCTCGGCCGGACTCCCTGCGGATGGAACCTGAATAGGCGATAAACCTGGACTAGAGGCTTAAGTGTTTAGGTAGGTCGTGGTCTACACCCACGTCGGCTTTCGCTTGAAGTCTGCCGAGCACATGTCGTGTGCAGACGCTAAGTGGTGGAAACATGTATGAAGAAGTACACCCCTGCAGGGTTAACATCATCTATTCGAATAGCCGTGTCCGCGGTAAAGGACTTCTGGGTTGCTTATATCAGTTCATAGACAAGTGAAAGTGGATACTCTAAAATACGCAAGATAAGCGTGAGTGCTATGGATGGCGTTCTCGTAGGGAGACGGGAGCGGATCCATAGTGGTGTATTGATATGGTGAATATGTGGACTCGTGTGCGCCACCTCAAAAGAGTTACTTGCAGTCATAGTTCAGGTTAGCCACCGAGTCAAAGCTGGCTTGCTGCAGTTAAACCCCACCACCCCTTTGTTGATAACGATGCATATGTAGTTAGTTCTGATGTAAGTCTTGCTGGGTACATTTGTACTCACGTTTGCCTATTTTATGTTTTGCAGAGAGACTTCAGTCTCACTAGTAGTTCCGCTTGGACTTCGACGTTTAGCTTGATACCTCAGCTACGATCTTGTGCCCCGGCAGGATCTGATAGATAGTCAGGCTTCTCAGCCTTTTTCATTTATAGATGTCTGTACTCAGACATGATAGCTTCCGCTTGTGCTTTGATTTGTATGCTCTGAGTGTTGGGTCGTGAGACCCCTGTTTGTAATATCTCGCTCCTCGGAGCCTATTGAATGAACTACTTGAGTCGTAGAGTCATTTTGTGATGCCATGTTGTATTGCACATATCGAGCATATTGTGTGTATGTTATTGAAATGCTTGGTATGTGTGGGATCTGACCATCTAGTTGTTTATCTTTAGTAGCCTCTCTTACCGGGAAATGTCTCCTAGTGTTTCCACTGAGCCATGGTAGCTTGCTACTGCTCCGGAACACTTAGGCTGGCCGGCATGTGTCCTTCTTCGTTCCTGTGTCTGTCCCTTCGGGGAAATGTCACGCGATGAATACCGGAGTCCTGTTAGCCTGCTACAGCCCGGTTCACCGGAGTCCTGCTAGCCCAGTGCTACAGCCTGGATTCACTCGCTGATGACCGACACGTTCGATGCTGGGTCATGGATGCCTGTCCCTGTAAGTTTGTGCCACTTTGGGTTTACGACTAGCCATGTCAGCCCGGGCTCCTTATCATATGGATGCTAGCGACACTGTCATATACGTGTGCCAAAAGGCGCAAACGGTCCCGGGTAAAGGTAAGGCGACACCCGTGGGAATACCGTGCGTGAGGCCGCAAAGTGATATGAAGTGTTACATGCTAGATCTATGTGGCATTGAGTCGGGGTCCTGACAACTCCCTCGTTCAGTGCGGCATGCTTTACAGCTTAGAACCGGGGCTCCAAAAGCGTTTTGAGCAACACGGAGCATATGAGATGTTCGAAGAGCTGAAAATGGTTTTCCAAGCTCATGCCCGGGTCGAGAGATATGAAGTCTCCGACAAGTTCTACAGTTGTAAGATGGAGGAAAATAGTTCTGTCAGCGAGCACATACTCAAAATGTCTGGGTTGCACAACCGCTTGTCCCAGCTTAACATTAACCTCCCGGACGAGGCGGTCATTGACAGAATCCTTCAGTCGCTCCCACCTAGCTACAAGAGCTTTGTGATGAACTACAATATGTAGGGGATGGTGAAAACCATTCCTGAAGTATTTTCAATGCTGAAATCAGCGGAGGTAGAAATCAAAAAGGAACATCAAGTGTTGATGGTCAATAAAACCACTAGTTTCAAGAAAGGCAAGGGTAAGAAGAACTTCAAGAAGGACGGCAAGGGAGTTGCCGCGCCCGGTAAGCCAGTTGCCAGGAAGAAGCCAAAGAACGGACCCAAACCTGAGACTGAGTGCTTTTATTGCAAGGGAAGGGGACACTGGAAGCGGAACTGCCCCAAATACTTAGCGGACACCGGCAACACTAAAGGTATATGTGATATACATGTAATTGATGTGTACCTTACCAGTACTCGTAGTAGCTCCTGGGTATTTGATACCGGTGCGGTTGCTCATATTTGTAACTCAAAACAGGAGTTGCGGAATAAGCGGAGACTGGTGAAGGACGAGGTGACGATGCGCGTCAGGAATGGTTCCAAGGTCGATGTGATCGCCGTCGGCACGCTACCTCTACATTTACCTACGGGATTAGTTTTAAACCTCAATAATGGTTATTTAGTGTCAGCTTTGAGCATGAACATTGTATCTGGATCTCGTTTAATACGAGATGGCTACCCATTTAAATCCGAGAATAATGGTTGTTCTATTTATATGAGAGATATGTTTTATGGTCATGACCCGCTGGTCAATGGTTTATTCTTAATGAATCTCGAACATGATGTTACACATATTCATAGTGTGAATACCAAAAGATGTAAGATTGATAATGATAGTCCCACATATCTGTGGCACTGCCGCCTTGGTCACATTGGTGTCAAACGCATGAAGAAGCTCCATACAGATGGACTTTTGGAGTCTCTTGATTTCGAGTCATTTGACACGTGTGAACCATGCCTCATGGGTAAAATGACCAAGACTCCGTTCTCCGGAACAATGGAGCGAGCAACCAACTTATTGGAAATTATACATACTGATGTGTGTGGTCCAATGAGCGTTGAGGCTCGCGGTGGCTATCGTTATGTTCTCACTCTCACTGATGACTTAAGTAGATATGGGTATGTCTACTTGATGAAACACAAGTCTGAGACCTTTAAAAAGTTCAAGGAATTTCAGAATGAGGTATAGAATCAACGTGACCGAAAAATAAAGTACTTACGATCAAATCGTGGGGGAGAATATTTAAGTCACGAATTTGGTACGCACTTAAGGAAATGTGGAATCGTTTCACAACTCATGCCGCCTGGAACACCTCAGCGTAATGGTGTGTCTGAGCGTCGTAATCGCACTCTATTGGATATGGTGCAATCTATGATGTCGCTCACCTATTTACTGCTATCATTTTGGGGATACGCTCTAGAAACATCTACATTCACTTTAAATAGGGAACCATCTAAATCCGTTGAGACGACTCCGTATGAATTATGGTTTGGGAAGAAACCTAACTCTCGTTTCTAAAAGTTTGGGGATGCGATGCTTATGTCAAGAAACTTCAACCTGAAAGGCTCGAACCCAAGTCGGAAAAATGCGTCTTCATAGGATACCCTAAGGAAACCATTGGGTATACCTTCTACCTCAGATCCGAAGGCAAGATATTTGTTGACAAGAACGGGTCCTTTCTAGAGAAAGAGTTTCTCTCGAAAGAAGTAAGTGGGAGGAAAGTGGAACTTGATGAAGTACTACCTCTTGAACCGGTAAGTAGCGCAGCTCAGGAAGATGTTCCTGTGGTGCCTACACCGACTAGAGAGGAAATTAATGATGATGATCAAGGTACTTCGGATCAAGTTACTACTGAACTTCGTAGGTCCATGAGGACACGTTCCACACCAGAGTGGTATGGCAACCCTGTCTTGGAAATCATGTTGTTAGACAATGGTGAACCTTTGAACTATGAAGAAGTAATGGCGGGCCCAGATTCCAACAAATGGCTTGAAGCCATGCAATCCGAGATAGGATCCATGTATGAAAACAAAGTGTGGACTTTGACAGACTTTCCCGATGATCGGCGAGCGATAGAAAACAAATGGATCTTTAAGAAGAAGACGGACGCGAATGGTAATGTTACCATCTATAAAGCTCGACTTGTCGCTAAGAGTTATCGACAAGTTCAAGGGGTTGACTACGATGAGACTTTCTCTCCCGTAGCAAAGATGAAGTCCGTCTGAATCATGTTAGCAATTGCCGCATACTATGATTATGAGATATGGCAAATGGACGTCAAAACGGCATTCCTTAACAGCTATCTTAAGGAAGAACTGTATATGATGCAGCTGGAAGGTTTTGTCGATCCTGAGAATGCTAACAAGGTATGCAAACTCCAGCGATCCATTTATGGGCTGGTGCAAGCATCTCGGAGTTGGAACATTCGCTTTGATGAGATGATCAAAGTGTTTGGGTTTATGCAGACTTATGGAGAAGCCTGCGTTTACAAGAAAGTGAGTGGGAGCTCTGTAGCATTTCTCATATTATATGTAGATGACATACTTTTGATGGGAAATGATATAGAACTTTTGGACAGCATTAAGGCCTACTTGAATAAGTGTTTTTCAATGAAGGACCTTGGAGAAGTTGCTTACATATTAGGCATCAAGATCTATAGGGATAGATCAAGACGCCTCATAGGTCTTTCACAAAGCACATACCTTGATAAGATATTGAAGAAGTTCAATATGGATCAGTCCAAGAAGGGGTTCTTGCCTGTGTTGCAAGGTGTGAAATTGAGCTCAGCTCAATGCCTGACCACGGCAGAAGATAGAGAAAAGATGAGTGTCATCCCCTATGCCTCGGCTATAGGGTCTATTATGTATGCCATGCTGTGTACCAGACCTGATGTAAACCTTGCCGTAAGTTTGGTAGGAAGGTACCAAAGTAATCCCGGCATGGAACACTGGACAGCGGTCAAGAATATCCTAAAGTACCTGAAAAGGACTAAGGATATGTTTCTCGTTTATGGAGGTGACGAAGAGCTCGTCGTAAAGGGTTACATCAACGCTAGCTTTGACACAGATCTGGATGACTCTAAGTCACAAACCGGATACGTGTATATTTTGAATGGAGGGGCAGTAAGCTGGTGCAGTTGCAAGCAAAGCGTCGTGGCAGGATCTACATGTGAAGCAGAGTACATGGCAGCCTCGGAGGCAGCGCATGAAGCAATCTGGATGAAGGAGTTCATCACCGACCTAGGAGTCATACCCAATGCGTCGGGGCCGATCACTCTCTTCTGTGACAACACTGGAGCTATTGCCCTTGCCAAGGAGCCCAGGTTTCACAAGAAGACCAGGCACATCAAGCGCCGCTTCAACTCCATTCGTGAAAATGTTCAAGATGGAGACATAGATATTTGCAAAGTGCATACGGATCTGAATGTTGCAGATCCGTTGACTAAACCTCTTCCACGAGCAAAACATGATCAACACCACAACTCTATGGGTGTTCGATTCATCACAATGTAACTAGATTATTGACTCTAGTGCAAGTGGGAGACTGTTGGAAATATGCCCTAGAGGCAATAATAAAATGATTATTATTATATTTCCTTGTTCATGATAATTCTCTATTATTCATGATATAATTGTGTTATCCGGAAATCATAATACATGTGTGAATACATAGACCATAACATGTCCCTAGTGAGCCTCTAGTTGACTAGCTCGTTGATCAATAGATAGTCATGGTTTCCTGACTATGGACATTGGATGTCATTGATAACGGGACCACATCATTAGGAGAATGATGTGATGGACAAGACCCAATCCAAAGCATAGCACAAGATCGTGTAGTTCGTTTGCTAGAGCTTTTCCAATGTAAAGTATCATTTCCTTAGACCATGAGATCGTGTAACTCCCGGATACCGTAGGAGTGCTTTAGGTGTACCAAATGTCACAACTGGGTGACTATAAAGGTATACTACAGGTATCCCCGAAAGTATCTGTTGGGTTGACACGGATCGAGACTGGGATTTGTCACTCCGTATGACGGAGAGGTATCTCTGGGCCCACTCGGTAATGCATCATCATAATGAGCTCGATGTGACCAAGTGTTTGGTCACGGGATCATGCATTACGGTACGAGTAAAGTGACTTGCCGGTAACGAGATTGAACGAGGTATTGGGATACCGATGATCGAATCTCGGGCAAGTAACGTACCGATTGACAAAGGGAATTGTATACGGGATTACTTGAATCCTCGACATCGTGGTTCATTCAATGAGATCATCGCGGAACATGTGGGAGCCAACATGGGTATCCAGATCCCGCTGTTGGTTATTGGCCGGAGAGCTGTCTCGGTCATGTCTGCGTGATTCCCGAACCCGTAGGGTCTACACACTTAAGGTTCTGTGACGCTAGGGTTGTAGAGATATTAGTATGCGGTAACCCAAAAGTTGTTTGGAGTCCCGGATGAGATCCCGGACGTCACGAGGAGTTCCGGAATGGTCCGGAGGTGAAGAATTGTATATAGGAAGTCCAGTTTCGGCCACCGGGAAAGTTTCGGGGTCACCTGTATTGTACTGGGACCATCGGAAGGGTTCCGGGGGTCCACCGGGTGGGGCCACCAATCTCGGAGGGCCCCGTGGGCTGAAGAGGGAAGGGAACCAACCCCTGGTGGGCTGGTGCGCCCCCCTTGGGCCTCCTCCTGCGCCTAGGGTTGGAAACCCTAGGGGTGGGGGCGCCCCACTTGGCTTGGGGGGCAAGTTCCCCCCTTGCCCTCCCCCCTTGAGATGGGATCTCTAGGGGCCGGTGCACCCCCTAGGGCCCCTATATAAAGAGGGGGGAGGGAGGGCAGCCGCACCCTAGTCCCTGGCGCCTCCCTCTTCCCCCCCCCCCCCCGTACCACCTCTCCCTCTCGCTGAGCTTGGCGAAGCCCTGCCGAGATCACCGCTACTTCCACCACCACGCCATCGTGCTGCTGGATCTCAACCTCTCCTTCCCCCTTGCTGGATCAAGAAGGAGGAGACGTCTTCCCAACCATACGTGTGTTGAACGCGGAGGTGCCGTCCGTTCGGCACTAGGATCTTTGGTGATTTGGATCACGATGAGTATGACTCCCTCAACCCCGTTCTCTTGAACGCTTCCGCTCGCGATCTACAAGGGTATGTAGATGCACTCATTTCTCTTGTTGCTAGATGACTCCATAGATTGATCTTGGTGAAGTGTAGAAAAATTTTATTTTCCGCAACGTTCCCCAACAAACTTCACCATCCTTCATTTTGAAACTTGTCAAGTTGACTTTGGAGCACATCCAACTTGGATTCCTTGACGGAGTCGGTACCTTCATGCATATCAATCAAAGTATCCCAAATTTCCTTTGCATTCTCAAGACGGCTGATTTTGTTGAATTCTTCGGGGCACAATACGTTGAACGGGATATCGCAAGCTTGAGCACTATATTGCAACATCTTCAATTCTTCCGCGGTAGCTTCATGATTAGGTTCTCTCCCATCAAAGAATTCACCTTGCAAACCAATACACACAATAGCCCAAAAAGGGGGTTATGTCCAAGAATATGCATTTTCATCTTATGTTTCCAACTAGCAAAATTAGTACCATCAAATTAAGGACCTCTACGGTGGTAATTTCCCTCGCTACACGCCATACTCTCCTAGGTTGTGAAACCAAGGCTATGATCACCAAAGCTATGGAAATCAAGGCAAATGGTGTTGGAAATATGCCCTAGAGGAAATAATAAATTAGTTATTATTATATTTCCTTGTTCATGATAATCGTTTATTATCCATGCTATAATTGTATTGATAGGAAACTCAGATACATGTGTGGGTACATAGACAACACCATGTCCCTAGTAAGCCTCTAGTTGACTAGCTCATTGATCAATAGATGGTTACGGTTTCCTGACCATGGACATTGGATGTGATTGATAACGGGATCACATCATTAGGAGAATGATGTGATGGACAAGACCCCAATCCTAAGCCTAGCACAAAGATCATAGTTCGTATGCTAAAGCTTTTCTAATGTCAAGTATCATTTCCTTAGACCATGAGATTGTGCAACTCCCGGATACCGTAGGAATGCTTTGGGTGTACCAAACGTCACAACGTAACTGGGTGGCTATAAAGGTGCACTACAGGTATCTCCGAAAGTGTCTGTTGGGTTGGCACGAATCGAGACTGGGATTTGTCACTCCGTGTAATGGAGAGGTATCTCTGGGCCCACTCGGTAGGACATCATCATAATGTGCACAATGTGACCAAGGGGTTGATCACGGGATGATGTGTTATGGTACGAGTAAAGAGACTTGCCGGTAACGAGATTGAACAAGGTATCAGCATACCGACGATCGAATCTCGGGCAAGTACAATACCGCTAGACAAAGGGAATTGTATACGGGATCGATTGAGTCCTTGACATCATGGTTCATCCGATGAGATCATCGTGGAACATGTGGGAGCCAACATGGGTATCCAGATCCCGTTGTTGGTTATTGACCGAAGAATGTCTCGGTCATGTCTGGTTCCCGAACCCGTAGGGTCTACACACTTAAGGTTCGGTGACGCTAGGGTTATAAAGGAAGTTTGTATGTGGTTACCGAATGTTGTTCGGAGTCCCGGATGAGATCCCGAACATCACGAGGAGTTTTGTAATGGTCCAGAGGTAAAGATTTATATATGGGAAGTCCTGTTTTGGCCACCGGAAAAGTTCTGGGTGCTATCGGTAATGTACCGGGACCACCGGGAGGGTCCCGGGGGTCCACCAAGTGGGGCCACCGGCCCCAGAGGGCTGCATGGGCCAAGTGTGGGAGGGGACCAGCCCCAGGTGGGCTGGTGCGCCCCCCCCAAGGCCCAAGGCGCCTAGGGCTTGGGGGAAACCCTAAAGGGGGGCGCCCCCTTGCCTTGGGGGGCAAGGCAACCCCCCTGGCCGCCGCTCCCTCCTCAGATTGGATTTGAGGGGGCCGGGCCCCCTCTCCTTTGCCCCTATATATGTGTGGGGGTGGGAGGGCATCCGCACCCAAGTTCTGGCACAGCCCTCCCCCTCTCCCAAGTTCTCCTCCTCTCCCGCGGTGCTTGGCGAAGCCCTGCAGGATTGCCACGCTCCTCCATCACCACCACGCCGTTGTGCTGCTGCTGGATGGAGTCTTCCTCAACCTCTCCCTCTCTCCTTGCTGGATCAAGGCATGGGAGACGTCACCGGGCTGTACATGTGTTGAACGCGAAGGTGCCGTCCGTTCGGCACTAGGATCTCCGGTGATTTGGATCACGATGAGTACGACTCCTTCAACCCCGTTCTCTTGAACGCTTCCGCTTAGCGATCTACAAGGGTATGTAGATGCACTCTCCTTCCCCTCGTTGCTAGTTTCTCCATAGATAGATCTTGGTGACACGTAGGAAAATTTTGAATTTCTGCTACGTTCCCCAACAGTGGCATCATGAGCTAGGTCTATTGCGTAGATTCTTTGCACGAGTAGAACACAAAGTAGTTGTGGGCGTTGATTTTGTTCAATATGCTTACCGTTACTAGTCCAATCTTGTTTCGATGGTATTGTGGGATGAAGCGGCCCGGACCGACCTTACACGTACACTTACGTGAGACAGGTTCCACCGACTGACATGCACTTGGTGCATAAGGTGGCTAGCGGGTGCCAGTCTCTCCCACTTTAGTCGGAACGGATTCGATGAAAAGGGTCCTTATGAAGGGTAAATAGCAATTGGCATATCACGTTGTGGTTTTGCGTAGGTAAGAAACGTTCTTGCTAGAAACCCATAGCAGCCACGTAAAACATGCAAACAACAATTAGAGGACGTCTAACTTGTTTTTGCAGGGTATGCTATGTGATGTGATATGGCCAAAGAATGTGAATGATATGTGATGTATGAGATTGATCATGTTCTTGTAATAGGAATCACGACTTGCATGTCGATGAGTATGACAACCGGCAGGAGCCATAGGAGTTGTCTTTATTTATTGTATGACCTGCGTGTCATTGAACAACGCCATGTAATTACTTTACTTTATTGCTAACCGGTAGCCATAGTAGTAGAAGTAATAAGTTGGCGAGACAACTTCATGGAGACACGATGATGGAGATCATGATGATGGAGATCATGGTGTCATGCCGGTGACGATGATGATCATGGAGCCCCGAAGATGGAGATCAAAAGGAGCAAAATGATATTGGCCATATCATGTCACTTTTTGATTGCATGTGATGTTTATCATGTTTATGCATCTTATTTGCTTAGAACGACGGTAGTAAATATGATGATCCCTCATTAAAATTTCAAGAAAGTGTTCCCCCTAACTGTGCACCGTTGCGAAAGTTTGTCGTTTCGAAGCACCACGTGATGATCGGGTGTGATAGATTCTTACGTTCACATACAACGGGTGTAAGCCAGATTTACACACGCGAAACACTTAGGTTAACATGACGAGCCTAGCATGTACAGACATGGCCTCAGAACACAAGAGACCGAAAGGTCGAGCATGAGTCGTATGGTGGATACGATCAACATGAAGATGTTCACCGATGATGACTAGTCCGTCTCACGTGATGATCGAACACGGCCTAGTTGACTCGGATATGTAATCACTTAGATGACTAGAGGGATGTCTATTTGAGTGGGAGTTTATGAGATGAACTTAATTATCCTGAACATAGTGAAAAGATCTTTGCAAATTATGTCGTAAGCTCACGCTTTAGTTCCACTGTTTAGATATGTTCCTAGAGAAAATATAGTTGAAAGTTGACAGTAGCGATTATGCAGACAGTAGAAAGCTTATGTCCTTAATGCACCGCTCAGTATGCTGAACCCCAAACGTCGTCTGTGGATGTTGCGAACATCGGACATATACGTTTTGATAACTACGTGATAGTTCAGTTAAACGGTTTAGAGTTGAGGCACCAAAGACGATTTCGAAACATCGCGGAACATATGAGATGTTTCGAGGGCTGAAATTGGGATTTCAGGCTCGTGCCCATGTCAGAGGTACAAGACCTCCGATGATTTTCTTAGCCTGCAAACTAAGGGAGAAAATCTCAATCGTTGAGCTTGTGCTCAGATTGTCTGAGTACAACAAATCACTTGAATCGAGTGGGAGTTGATCTTCCAGATGAGATAGTGATGTTTCTCCAAAGTCATTGCCACCAAGCCGCTAGAGCTTCGTGATGAACTATAACATATCAGGGATAGATATGATGATCCTTGAAGTATTCGCGATGTTTGACACCGCGAAAGTAGAAATCAAGAAGGAGCATCAATTGTCGATGGTTGGTGAAACCACTAGTTTCAAGAAGGACAAGGGCAAGAAGGGATACTTCATGAAACGGCAAAATAGTTGCTGCTCTAGTGAAAACCCAAGGTTGAACCCAAACCCGAGACTAAGTGCTTCTGTAATGAGGGAACGGACACTGGAGCAGAACCACCCTAGATACTTGGTAGATAAGAAGGCTGGCAAAGGTCGATAGAAGTATATTTGATATACATTATGTTAATGTGTACTTTACTAGTTCTCCTAGTAGCACCAGGGTATTAGATACCGGTTTGGTTGCTAAGTGTTAGTAACTCAAAATAAAAGCTATGGAATAAACGGAGACTAGCTAAAGGTGAGTTGACGATATGTGTTGGAAGTGTTTCCATGGTTGATGTGATCAAGCATCGCACGCTCCCTCTACCATTGAGATTGGTGTTAAACCTAAATAATTGTTATTTGGTGTTTGCATTGAGCATAGACATGATTGGATTGTGTCTATCGCAATACGGTTATTCATTTAAGGAGAATAATTGTTACTCTATTTATTTGAATAATACCTTCAATGGTCTTGCACCTAAAGGAATGGTTTATTGAATCTCGATCGTAGTGATACACATTTTCATGCCAAAAGATATAAGATAGTAATGATAGTACCACTTACTTGTGGCACTGCCATGTAAGTCATATTGGTGTAAAACGCATGAAGAAGCTCCATGTTGATGGATCTTTGGACTCACTCGTTTTTGAAAAGTTTGAGACATGCGAACCATGTCTATTGGTGTATACGCATGAAGAAACTCCATGCAGATGGATCGTTTGGACTCACTTGATTTTGAATCACTTGAGACATGCAAATCATACCACATGGGCAAGATGACTGAAAAGCCTCGTTTTCAGTAAGATGGAACAAGATAGCAACTTGTTGGAAGTAACACATTTTGATGTGTGCAGTCCAATGAGTGCTGAGGCATGTAGTGAATATCGTTATGTTCTTACTTCACGGATGATTTGAGTAGATACTGAGTATATTTACTTGATGAAACACAAGTCTGAATTATTGAATGGTTCAAGTAATTTCAGAGTGAAGTTGAAGATCATCGTGACAAGAGGATAAAATGTCTATGATATGATCATAGAGATGAGTATCTGAATTACGAGCTTTGGCACGCAATTAAGACATTGTGGAAATTGTTTCACAATTAATACCGCCTGGAACACCATAGTGTGATGGTGTGTCCGAACATCATAGTTGCACCCTATTAGATATGGTGCGTACCATGATGTCTCTTATCAAATTACCACTATCGTTCATGGGTTAGGCATTAGAGACAACCGCACTCACTTTAATAGGGCACCACGTAATTCCGTTGAGATGACACCATTTGAACTATGGTTGTCGTTTCTTAAAAGTTTGGGGCTGCGATGCTTATGTGAAAAAGTTTCATCGTGATAAGGTCGAACCCAAAACGGATAAATACATCTTCATAGGATACCCAAAATGGTTGGGTATACCTCCTATCTCAGATCCGGAAGCAAAAGTAATTGTTTTCTAGAAACGGGTCCTTTCTCGAGGAAAAGTTTCTCTCGAAAGAATTGAGTGGGAGGATGGTGGAGACTTGATATGGTTATTGAACCGTCACTACAATTAGTGTGTAGCAGGGCACAAGAAGTTGTTCCTGTGGCACCTACACCAATTGAAGTAGAAGCTTATGATAGTGATCATGAAACTTCGGATCAAGTCACTACCGTACCTCGTAGGGTGACGAGGATGCGTACTACTTCAGAGTGGTACAGTAATCCTGTCTTGAAGGTCATGTTGCTAGACAACAATGAACCTACGAGCTATGGAGAAGCAATGGTGGGCCCATATTCCAACAAATGGTTAGAAGCCATGAAATCCGAGATAGGATCCATGTATTAGAACAAAGCATGGACTTTGGTGGACTTACCCGTTGATCGGCAAGCCATTGAGATAAATGGATCTTTAAGAAGAAGACGGACATGGACGGTAATGTCACCGTCTGTGAAGCTCGACTTGTGGCGAAGAGTTTTTCACAAGTTCAAGGAGTTGACTACGATGAGATTTTCTCATCCGTAGCGATGCTTAAGTCCGTCGGAATCATGTTAGCATTAGCTGCATTTATGAAATCAGCCAACTGGATGTCAAAACGAGTTTCCTTACCAGTTTTCGTAAGGAAAGGTTGTATGTGATACAATCAGAAAGGTTTTGTCGATCCTAAGGATGCTAAAAGGTATGCTAGTTCCAGTGATCCTTCTAAGGACTGGAGTAAGCATCTCGGAGTTGGAATGTACGCTTTGATGAGATGATCAAAGATTTTGGGTTTATACAAAGTTTATGAGAAACTTGTATTTCCAAAGAAGTGAGTGGGAGCGCTATAGAATTTCTGATGAGTATATGTTGTTGACATATTGTTGATCAGAAATGATGTAGAATTTCTAGAAAGCATATAGGGTTATTTGAAAAGTATTTTTCAATGGAGAACCTGGATTAAGCTACTTGAACATTGAGCATCAAGATCTATGAGGATATATCAAAAACGCTAAATGGTACTTTCAAATGAGCACATACCTTGACATGATCTTGAAGGTGTTCAAGATGGATCAGTCAAAGAAGGAGTTCTTGCCTGAGTTGTAAGGTATGAAGTTAAGAGTTAAAGCTCGACCACGGCAGAAGAGAGAGAAAGGACGAAGGTCGTCCCCTATGCTTCAGACGTAGGCTGTAAAGAATGCTATGTTGTGTACCGCACCGGAAGTGTGCCTTGCCATGAGTCAGTCAAGGGGTACAAGAATGATCCAGGAATGGATCATTGGACAGCGGTCAAAATTGTCCTTGGAGTAAATAAAGGACATGTTTCTCGTTTATGCAGGTGATAAAGAGTTCGGCGTAAAGGGTTACGTCGATGCAAGCTTTAACACCTATCCGGATGACTCTGAGTAAGCAAACCGGATACGTATAGTGGAGCAACCATTTGGAATAGCTTCAAGTGGAGCGTGGAAGCAGCATTTACAATATGACATAGAGAACTGCGAAATACATACGGATCTGAATGTTGCAGACCCGTTGACTAAAACCTCTCTCACAAGCAAAACATGATCAAACCCCAGAACTCATTGAGACTTAATCACATGGTGATGTGAACTAGTTTAGACACTAGTAAACTCTTTGGATGTTGGTCACATGGCGATGTGACCTATCAGTGTTAATCACATGGCGATGTGAACTATATTATTGACTCTAGTGCAAGTGGGAGACTGTTGGAAATATGCCCTAGAGGCAATAATAAATTAGTTATTATTATATTTCCTTGTTCATGATAATCGTTTATTATCCATGCTATAATTGTATTGATAGGAAACTCAGATACATTTGTGGGTACATAGACAACACCATGTCCCTCGTAAGCCTCTAGTTGACTAGCTCGTTGATCAATAGATGGTTACGGTTTCCTGACCATGGACATTGGATGTCACTGATAATGGGATCACATCATTAGGAGAATGATGTGATGGACAAGACCCCAATCCTAAGCCTAGCACAAAGATCGTAGTTCGTATGCTAAAGCTTTTCTAATGTCAAGTATCATTTCCTTAGACCATGAGATTGTGCAACTCCCGGATACCGTAGGAATGCTTTGGGTGTACCAAACGTCACAACGTAACTGGGTGGCTATAAAGGTGCACTACAGGTATCTCCGAAAGTGTCTGTTGGGTTGGCACGAATCGAGACTGGGATTTGTTACTCCGTGTAACGGAGAGGTATCTATGGGCCCACTCGGCAGGACATCATCATAATGTGCACAATGTGACCAAGGGGTTGATCATGGGATGATGTGTTACGGAACGAGTAAAGAGACTTGCCGGTAATGAGATTGAACAAGGTATCGGCATACCGACGATCGAATCTCGGGCAAGTACAATACCGCTAGACAAAGGGAATTGTATACGGGATCGATTGAGTCCTTGACATCGTGGTTCATCCGATGAGATCATCGTGGAACATGTGGGAGCCAACATGGGTATCCAGATCCCGCTGTTGGTTATAGACCGGAGAACGTCTCGGTCATGTCTGCATGGTTCCCGAACCCGTAGGGTCTACACACTTAAGGTTCGGTGATGCTAGGGTTATAAAGGAAGTTTGTATGTGGTTACCGAATGTTGTTCGGAGTCCCGGATGAGATCCCGGACGTCACGAGGAGTTCTGTAATGGTCCGGAGGTAAAGATTTATATATGGGAAGTCCTGTTTTGGTCACCGGAAAAGTTCCGGATGCTATCGGTAATGTACCGAGACCACCGGGAGGGTCCCGGGGGTCCACCAAGTGGGGCCACCGGCCCCAGAGGGCTGCATGGGCCAAGTGTGGGAGGGGACCAGCCCCAGGTGGGCTGGTGCGCCCCCCCCCCAAGGCCCAAGGCGCCTAGGGCTTGGGGGAAACCCTAAAGGGGGGCGCCCCCTTGCCTTGGGGGCAAGGCAACCCCCCTGGCTGCCGCCCCCTCCTCAGATTGGATCTGAGGGGGCCGGGCCCCCTCTCCTTTGCCCCTATATATGTGTGGGGGTGGGAGGGCAGCCGCACCCAAGTTCTGGCACAGCCCTCCCCCTCTCCCAAGTTCTCCTCCTCTCCCGCGGTGCTTGGCGAAGCCCTGCAGGATTGCCACGCTCCTCCATCACCACCACGCCGTTGTGTTGCTGCTGGATGGAGTCTTCCTCAACCTCTCCCTCTCTCCTTGCTGGATCAAGGCATGGGAGACGTCACCGGGCTATACGTGTGTTGAACGCGGAGGTGCCGTCCGTTCGGCACTAGGATCTTCGGTGATTTGGATCACGACGAGTACGACTCCTTCAACCCCGTTCTATTGAACGCTTCCGCTTAGCGATCTACAAGGGTATGTAGATGCACTCTCCTTCCCCTCGTTGCTGGTTTCTCCATAGATAGATCTTGGTGACACATAGGAAAATTTTGAATTTCTGCTACGTTCCCCAACAAATGGAGACTAAAGCTCTGGTACCACTTGTTGGATCAAAAGTATGTCTAGAGGGGGGTGATTAGACTACTTGGCCAAATAAAAACTTAACCTTTTCCCAAGTTTAGTTCTTGGCAGATTTTAGTAACTTAGCACAAGTCAAGCAATCACAATACAATTCAAGCAAGCATCCAAAGAGTATATGAGCAGCGGAAACTAAAGCATGCAACTTGCAAGAAAGTAAATGGGAGGAGTTTGGAGGGAGCAGACGCAATGTTGACATAGAGATTTTTGGCGTGGTTCCGATATGTGGTGCTATCGTACATCCACGTTGATGGAGACTTTAACCCACGAAGGGTAACAACTGCGAGAGTCCACAGAGGGCTCCACCCACGAAGGGTCCATGAAGAAGCAATCTTGTCTATCCCACCATGGCCATCGCCCACGAAGGACTTTCCTCACTTGGGTAGATCTTCATTAAGTAGGCGATCTCTCCTTGCCCTTACAAACTCCTTGGTTCAACTCCACAATCTTGACGGAGGCTCCCAAGTGACACCTAACCAATCTAGGAGACACCACTCTCCAAAAGGTAATAAATGGTGTGTTGATGATGAACTCCTTGCTCTTGTGCTTCAAATGATAGTCTCCCCAACACTCAACTCTCTCTCACAGATTTGGCTATGGTGGAAAGATGATTTGAGTGGAAAGCAACCGGGGAAGGCTAGAGATCAGGATTCTTGTGGTTGGATTGGATTATCTTGGTCTCAACACATGAGTAGGTGGTTCTCTCTCAGAAAATGAATGGTGGAAGTGTAGGCACGTTCTGATAGCTCTCTCCATGAATGAAGAATGGTGGAGGGGTATATATAGCCTCCACACAAAATCTAACTTTTACACACAGATTCCCAAACTCTGTGAGACCGAATGGTAAAACTCGGTCAGACCGATTCAGGTCAAAATATAAATGTTAGGCTTTTCGGTGGGACCAATACAGTCAACTTGGTGAGACCGATGCACTAGGGTTAGGGCATAACGTAATCTCGGTGTGACCGATCACATGAACTCAGTGGGACCGATTTCAGTAATAGGCACATAGAGAGTTGGTCAGGCAAATTCGGTGGGACCGATTTGCTCATCTTGGTGGGACCGAAATGTTATGAAAAGGAAACAAGGAATTTGCATTGCAGACTCGGTGGGACCTATTTGCTCATTTCGGTGGGACCGAAATGTTACAAAAAGGAAACAGTGAGTTTGCAATCCCATCTCGGTGAGACCGAGATCCCTATCGGTGAAACCGAAGTGATTAGGGTTTGTGGCAGTGGCTATGTCAAATGAACTCGGTGGCGCCAGATAGATCAAATCGGTGGGGCCGAGTTTGACTTTTAGGTTTAGGACATATGTGGAAATGAGAAAGTGGTTGAGGGTTTTGGAGCATACCACTAAGCATTTTGAGCAAGTAAGCTATTAAGCAACACCTCATCCCCTTTTAATAGTATTGGCTTTCCTATGGACTCGATGTGATCTTGGATCACTTAAATAAAATGTAGAGTCTTGAGCTTGTTGCCAATATGTGTCCTTAGCATTTTGAGGGTCCACATCTCCAGTCCATGCCATGCCAATCATTGAACTTTCTGAAATGATCATCTTGAAAGAGCATTAGTTCAATGAGCTATATGTTGTTAAGAATTACCAAAACCACCCAGGGATTAGTTGCACTTTCACACAGCCGTTGCGGGTTCGGAGAACGACCAACAAAAAAGG
This sequence comes from Triticum aestivum, assembly GCF_018294505.1. NCBI lineage: Eukaryota > Viridiplantae > Streptophyta > Magnoliopsida > Poales > Poaceae > Triticum > Triticum aestivum. Next base: position 740,825,576 of record NC_057801.1, read on the forward strand.
ATTGCCGCCGCAGGTCGTGCTCATCGTGGAGCCACGTATCCCAGCGGCAGGCAGACGCGACATCGGTCTATCTCCTCACAGTGGGTGCTACTGCTCATCGGCATCGGTGGGATTGGCACCTGATCGCGGAGAGATGCCAATTATTGGGGAGGTGGGCATCGCTCCGCGAGAGTGGCGTCGCCGTCGTCTCCCAACAGTGCCGGCAGATGTGGCACCGACGTAGGGCCGTCTGCGCTGCAAGGTTGCTTGCGGCGAGATGACAAACGCGAGCGGCATGGAGCTGGTGGAGCAACGATGACCGAAGGACGACCCAGCCTCATGGTCGTTGATAACCCACAAGTATAGGGGATCGCAACAGTTTTCGAAGGTAGAGTATTCTACCCAGATTTATTGATTCAACACAAGGGGAGCCAAAGAATATTCATGAGTATTAGCAGTTGAGTTGCAATTCAACCACACCTGAAAGACTTAATATCTATCGCAAAGTATTTAGTAGCAAAGTAGTATGATAGTAACGGTAACAGTGACAATGATAACAGTAGCAGTTTTGTATTGATTGTAACAGCAGCAACAACGAAAGTAACTTAGCAAAGATGAATATGTGAAAAGCTCGTAGGCATTGGATTAGTGATGGATAATTATGTTGGATAATAGTCATCATGTAGTAGTTATAACCTAGGGCGACACAGAACTAGCTCCAATTCATCAATATAATGTAGGCATGTATTCCGTATATAGGCATACGTGCTTATGAAAAAGAACCTGCATGACATCTTTTGTCCTACCCTCCCGTGGTAGCGGGGTTCATAAGAAAACTAAGGTATATTAAGGCCTCCTTTTAATAGAGAACCGGAACAAAGCATTAGCACTTAGTGAATACGTGAACTCCTCGAACTACGGTAATCACCAGAAAGAATCCCAATTATTGTCACATTGGGTATGCGGATCATAACTCGTAATAGGTGTCTACAACTTGCAAAAGATCGAATCAAGAACACATATATATTCATAAAAACATAATAGATTCAGATCTGAAATCATGGCACTCAAGCCCATATAGTAAGGAGGAACCAAATAGAGAATCAACCAGAGGATACAGATTGATGATGTAATTACTGAAGTAGAGGACTATAATTACTTTGTCATTATCTCTATACCGAAGTAGAGACCTATAATTAATTGGTCATTATCTCTATACCACGACCAGGATGCTCTAGCAATGACATTGTTTATTCATTTATGCTTGCAAGTATACATTGTAGTCTGAACATTCTTTTGTATTATTCCCATATCAATATGACCTCACACAACACTGATGGTCGACAATATTCTCTGCCCTTGGATTAGGATCCCATATGCAACAGACAGATGCAGATTTTTCTCTATTCTTGAATCCAACTAATGTTAATCGCTGCAAAAAGTCACTTTCAGGAACACACATAACTTATCCACCAGAGTCAATGAGAAATACCCCCATCACAACATACTACAAACTAATTCGTGTCATTCCAAAATAATGTACACTTAACATGCATATTTTGCTCGCCCATTTTACATATGTGTACTTATGCACATGTTTTGTGTCTCCAGTACCAACTTTTTGATATACCAATAGGTCACTACATGTTGTGATATCTATTTGCGATTTTTTTTCTTTGGAATTTGGTTTGTCAATGCTAGCATATAAGCCTTTTCATTCGGAATTTCATGTATTCTATATTTTTTTTCTCTTCATAGTTGATTGCTAGCTACTAATTCCATGGACAATGCTACCAACCAATACAAAGTCTTCATGGAATAATAACATGATTTTTTTTAAAGTGCAATCTTTTTCTTGAGGGAAAATTAAGTGCAATCATATTATACAAAACTGCAGCGACGCCATATGATCTATCAACTCACCCATAATGTTCACTATGCTAAGCCAACTATTAACTTTGTTTTTTTATCTAAGCCAACTATGAACTTTGTTTTTTATAACAGTGCACATCAATGCATGGGTAAAGACACATCATGCATCTATTATATAATTAAAACAAGAGGCAAACAAGCCATCACGTTTATCCACACAGACTAAATTATCTTGACCGTTATTTTTTAAAATAAACAGATGAGATTTAAAGACATAAGCGTTACATACAAATATTATGTGTATGCATTATTTTGCACACAAGAACTCTGGCACGTACATATATCTTTTTTTTAGTTGGCACGTACATATATCTACGATGGAAAGTGCACCCACGATCGTAAAAGTAAACCTAAAACTATACTATCCCACTATTACGTGTGTTACAAGCAAATAAAGGATAATCAATTCCTATTCAGATTCTAATAGGAGGAAAACACCAAACGGACCTCATAATGGCTAACTACCACCTGTAGGCCCAGTTCACATACTCCGTCAGATCTGATGGGCCTCTGGGGACAAAAGCTGCGGGCAAAAAAGAATATTAGATCATAAATAATGATTAACAACGCTGGTATACACACATCAGTCCAATCGACAGATATATGAGATAAATAATAATACAACTATGTTCTGTATGCGAAATTTAGAATAATAAAAACTACTATAATTTTTATTTTAGAATGACTTTGTGTTACATTTATCATATCTAAATTTAAATCGAGTTATAATATTTTGAACCCTTATTGTATGGACAAATAATGCATTTACATTATAAATATAAAATTTGGAATAAGAATAGGGTAGTGATTTTGTTCCCATACAAACTCAGTATGAATTACTTAATAAAATGCAAAAAATTCTTAAAATGTAGGTCAAGAATAAAACTATATGTTTAGCAAAGGAACTAAAATAATAACAAAAGAAAATAGAAAATTAGTGCAGACGCCTTTAGTGTTGGCTGCAAAACAAGAGGCGAACATGCCATGCTGTTTTTCCGTATATAGGTTAAAAGTATATATTCCATCGATCTTGATTTTGACGACCGAGATTCAAAATCCAAAAGAGTTTGAGCAACAACATCAGGTACACATATCTTTTACCTTTGATGAGTTGGACACATTTTGTTTTTATCTGGCATGTATGGACTTGATGGCATAATGTAGAAATGCTAGAAAGAAAAGTATCTAGCACGTATGGACTTGATCACGTAACAGAAAATGTGCTACAAGACCCGGTTTACCTGAAACAAAAAGAAATGCAAGGACATATTGAGATGAAACGTGTGCCTCAAGGATTTCTTTGCCACACGTGCAATGCAAAGGTCACTACAAAGTATACAAAACCAAACAAATCTTTTGTTTGGACACGGATAAGGCAAAACACACAATGACATCATCTCACAGCGTATGACATTATCCCCTTGCAATGTCAAACCAACACGTTCATGTTTTATGACGTGAGTACACCAAAGCCATTGAGTTTTTTTTGATAATATAAATCCTGTTCAGGATTCGACCATGGCAAGTCGAACGTTTCCGATGGCAATTTAGTGACGCGAGGATGGCAAGTTTAAATCCCGAACGTTTGGGCATTATTGGGGTCCAGAAAAAAAGAGTATCACCAAAGGAAAAAAATGCCAATTTTGCAATTACAAAAATTCTCACAATACAATGGATGCGGAGTTTCAAATCTCGAGCTCAAATGCTCCTAGATGAACAGTAATTTTGAAAAAAACGATATCTTTTTGTGGCAAACTTTAAGGAATGTTTGTGGCAAACACTAAACACTAAATGTTTAGTGTGCATGAAAAAAATCATCACGAAATCACATTGGTGCAAGGCATGGTAAAAAACAAAATCGATGCTCTGAAAATGTTACATTCAAACGCATTTTGGAGCTCTGATTTTAATTTTTTTTCGTGACTTCCACGAATGTGATTTCATGATGAAAATTAAAAGCGATATACCATATAAATGAAAATCTATATGAAATGTGAAGTTTTTTTAATAAGAAATAAAGCAATATTTTTTTGTATGAACTCCTGCATGTGAAATAATTATTTACTCAAGGTCAAAATATACCACATATATGAATCTATTTGGAGTCCATTGGTTAAACAATTTATATCATATACATGAATTTTCAAGTAAGAAATAGATAGAAATATGAGATTTGTAACATTAGCTTATAATATATTACTAGCATCTATCAATTTACCAACGATTCACTTTCAATATTAACATCTATAATCTCATGGAGCATATTCACATGAAAATAGTGCCATGACTTTTGATCTACAGGCCCTATCAAAATAAAAATAGCATATATACAAACATGCAAAAAAATCTAGCCGCGCAAATGTGCGGGTCACATTGCTAGTTATATTATATTATAAAACTATACAATAATCCAAGACGATACATTAATTAATTTATGGATTGTTTAAGTTCTCATTTACTAATCCAATGTTCATAGTGCATACTATCAAATCTCACTGAAATATAATGCAACTGATTCCCGCAACAACGTGCGGGGTAGCATCTAGTTTTTTAAATGTGTGGGCCGGTTGGGCGCATTGACAGGCAAATGACTGTATATAAACACAAACATTCGTTTTGCTGCTCCAAACCGACAGAAACCGAACAAAATGAGTGTTTGTTTGCGGTGGTGCGTTGGAGTTGGCCTTAGAGCATCTCCAACAGCCGCCCAATGCGCGGCGCGCTAAAAACCAATTTGCAATGCGCCCATCGTATGATTTGGCGCGACAGGTAGCACTGGCTCCAGCGGCCGCGGCAAAATGCAGCGCGCGTAGCTCCAGCAGCGCGTAAAAACACAGCGCGTGCGAGCAGCCGGCGCATGCCATATGTTACATTTTGGACACAAAATGAATTTCAAACATCACAAAACAAAGACATGGCATATAATTTAAATCACACAAAACAAGTTGATGACTAAAAGTTCATGCGCACAAGTTGAAATTCATGTCCACAACATCATCCAACCAAGTTCAAAATGCAAATCAAGTTCATGACACAAGCGAAAGGCACAACGATCAAGCCTCGTCCTCGTCTTCGTCCTCATCTTCCTCCGATTCATCTGACTCCTCTCAAGACGATTCTTCCTCCTCCTCTTCATTGTCGCACGCCACATCCTCATCACGTGAAGCTCGGAAGGTGTTGGCAAGATATTCAACGACATCTTCATGCCAAGGTGTGTGAGGCACACCGGAAGACATTCCGTCTATGGCGCCCGAAGGTGCACCCAGGCTTTACGGGTGAGCGCCGGCGCGCCGCCACTCGCCGCCGGCATGAAGAGGCCGTGCGCGATGCCGGTGCTCGGAGGAGGTCTGGCGGAGGCGAAGCCAAAGCTCCCCGCGCTAGGGTATGTGGCGGCGACGGTGGTGGAGGGGTCGCGACTGTAGGAAGGGGTGAGGGGGTGCCGACGCGGGCGCCCATCGGGTCACAATTCGCCGGCGGCAGTGCGTGCGAGGCGAAGGTGGCGCGGCGGAGAGAGTGCGGCACGAGCGCTCGAGTGTGCCGCGCGCGGAAGCGGGCGCACCAAATACACAGCGCGCGATGGTGATTCAGACCGCGCGTCCAACTCTATATGCCGCACACGCTTATTACGCGTCGCTGGAGCCCCGCTACCGATTACGCGCGCGCTAAAAATGATAAATTTGCGGCGTGGACCTATTTAGCGCGGCCGTTCGAGATGCTCTTAGGCCAACTCCACCACACGACCCCCAAATGGACGTCCGTCTTGTCCGGATTTCGTCCGTTTGGGATGGCAATGGGGACGAGAACGGACATGCGTGTCTGGCTTATGTTTGAGGCGCCCACCGCGACAGAGCGACCCAAAAACGTCCGCCCCACCGCCCCAGGAATCTCGTCGCCGCGCCGCGCTCGCCGAGCCCGCCCGCCCGCTCCGTCCCGCTCCCCTTCCCTCCCCTGACCACCGCTCCCCATGGCGCCGCCCAGCCGCTCATGGCCCCACCCCCGCCCCCGCTGCACGAGCTGGAGCGCGTGCGGCGCGTCGTGGGAGAGCAAAGCATTAATCAACCCCATTCCTCTTGTGCTGGCTGCTCCGGCCTATTCCCCGGCGACGAGCGTGATAGGATCGCCGGGTTCTTTTCCACGGGAGCTGCTGTACGTGGTCGCGGTCGCGGCCATCGCCTGGTGCGCCGTGCGGGCGCTGGAATGGGCGTGGTGGAGGCCCCGGCGCCTGGACCGCGTGTTGCGGCCGCAGGGCCTCCGCGGCACGCCGTACCGCTCCGTGACCGGCGCCGCGCCACTGGCCGAGATGCTCAACGAGGAGGCGAGGTCCCGGTCCATGCCGCTGGGCTTGGCCGCGCCTCGCTCTCTCGCCGGGGCCACGCCCGCCGGCGCGCCCTTGCCACGCCGCCGCAGCGCCGGCCCACGCCGCCGTGCCCCCAGCAGCGCCGGCCCTGCCGTGTTTTGCCGAGGAACCGCCGATGCTGTAGCTGCTATGATGAGGAGAGAGAGAGAGAGAAGGGGAGGGAGAGACAGATGGGAGTGATGAGCGGGTGACAAGTGGGTCCAGGCGCGGACGGGGCGGACGAGAAAGCGTTCGCTCGATGTCCGTTCGACCGCAAATGCGAACCAAATTTGGGCTCGGGATGGGGCAAAGCGTACCAGAAGCGGACGTCTTTTTACGGATGAGGTTGCGCGTTGGGCCGCTTTATTTGTCCGTTTAGACCCAAACGGACAGACTCGGACGTTTTAGGGTCGCGCGGTGGAGATGTCCTTAGGCCAACTCCACCGCGCGACCCCAAACGGACGTCCGTTTTGTCCGGATTCTGTCCGTTTGGGTAGGGGTTTGGGGCCGTGTCCTGGGATCCGGTGGCCGTGCGCGCAGCGCGCAGCCGCATCCATTTGCCCCATCCTGTCCGCGTCCACTAAAAAAACTAATTCAGCCATCGTCCCCGGTTCATCACGCCGGCCTACACATCCATCGCCGGCATCAGCCAGCGGCCGGCAACACAGCCAGCCTCCAAAATGAATAGTTCTTCTCACCGGCAACACAGCCAGCGGCCGGCAACACAGCCGGCCTCCAAAATGAATGTTTTCTCGCCGGCACACTGCCAGCGGCCCCGACGGGCGGGCGGCACCCATGCCAGCCTCAAAAAGAACGGCCACGCCGATCGGATGACCTAGTTCAGGCTTTCGGCGTCGAGCATCTCCTTCTGCCTGGCCTCGAACCAGGCCCTCGTCTTGTCGCTCATCTTCGACAAGTCCACGCTCATGATCGTAAGGGCCACCTCCTTCGCTTTGGTGGCGGCATTGGTGGCCTCGATGTCGAGCTGCCTCTGCCTGGCCTTGACGTTGTCGGCCTCGATGTCCAGCTGCCTTTGCCGGGCGGCCTCCTCCATGTCGAGCTGCCTTTGCCGGGCTGCCTCCTTCATGTCGAGCTTCCTCCTCTTGGCCGCCTCCTCCATCTCAAACTTCTGTCTTTGAAGGTCTAGGTATTGCTTCATTTGCTCGTCCTTGCTTTGCTGCTTTTTCTCGTCCCTCACATCCTTTTGGGACATCATGCCATGCAAAGTCTCATGCAAGGCCATGGATGAGGCGTCACGTATGTCGTCCACCTTGAAGTTGGTCTTGCCCCTCGGCCTCTTCAACGCCTCACCATCCCCACCTCCGGCGAACTTGGCCGTCTTCAGTCCTCTCTTCCTTTGTAGTTCACGGTATTGGTCCTTGAACTTAGGGCACATGTTGATGAGCGTCCAACAATGCGTAAGAGTGAATGACTTGTCATTGTGTCGGGCCTTGAATGCCTCCAAAGATTGGAATGCCTACACCACATGATCAATAACAACAAGTGAACATGCAAACATGTACACGGCCAAAGTCTCATGTCCGTAGCAAGGGAAGGGCTAGAAATAGGAGATCATACCATGTCCCCAACGCCGAGATCACTCACGGGCCGTGCTTCAACGCTCTTAAATGCGGCGCAATACTTGTTGCACTCTTGTTGGATGAACAACCATCTTTTTTGAATCCAGCTCCTCGCGCATGACGGCTCTCTTGGCCGCGGCGACATTGAGCTTGACGACCGCTCTCCGCTCCCTCCTCTTCGCCGATTCCGCGTCCAACTTGGCGATCTCCTCCGGCGTGCACTCCGACCGCGGTTTCCTTGGCGCCTTCTTCTTCACCTTTGCGGGCGGGTCGACGGCCAGGCCGCCGGGACTCGGCGGGGCGTCGGCCATGGATGGAGGAGAGAGGGGGCAGCGGGAGGGAGGCGGGAGGGTTTGGGGCAAATGGCGCCAAATGGGCGTGGGAGGGTTTTGGTTTCTCCCACCGACAGACGGGCCAGGGGAGGACAAGCGCGCGCGTCCCGTCCGTCCGCGCGCTGTTCGTTTCACCCCAAAACCAGCGCAAGTTTGGGCCGGGGATGGGTCGAAAGCGGACACAAAGCGGACACAAAGTCCGTTTGCGCCCGCGCATTAGGCCGTCTCTTTTGTCCCTTTTGCCTCAAACGGACGGGAGCGGATAGGATAGGGTCGCGCGGTGGAGTTGGCCTTAGAAAGCACATCAAGTCCGTGGCTCCGTGCGATGCATAGCAAGCGGCCCAAGATACCGTCCGGTGCTCCTTTTCATCCTCCGCTGCTCGTTCCCCTCGCTGGCTCCCTCTGTCACCGTTACTTGGCCGGCCTGGGTGCGGCGGCCGCACCTCCGCTCTCTCTGCCTTCGGCAACCCCACCCCCACTTCGGTGGCCGACGGCGCCCGCCCCCCCGTCTCCCTGTTTCTTCCCTAGGCCACCGTCGGCCTCTGTCGTCGCTGCGCAGGTCGCTGTTCGTATTCAGATGCAGATCCTCCGCTCGATTCTTCCTCTCCTCCGACGCGCTGACGTTGCCACCTCTTCTCCCCCAAAGCACCGCCTCTTCTTCCCTTCGCGACCACTTCTCTCTTTCAAGGCCTCTACTCCGCCTCGTCCGGTGTCACCATGAGGAGTTTTGCCTCCTAATCCACCTGTCCGTCATGTTTCCAGGTGTGTTTTCTTGTTCTGATTCTAAAGTTTGCGCCTTTAATTGGCTGCTATTGTTATGGATCTGGATTATGGCCAAGATTGGGTTTTACTTACCGTTTTGTTGATTTTTGAAGGCAAACTGGGTAATCTTTTAGATAATCTCATCTGACCCCCAAAATAGAGGAAAAAGGCCGAAAGATATAGAAATGGATTTAAGCTTTAACTTCACGGTTGCAATCATGACTGATGATACCATCTTACCTGTGGCAGATACTGAGATTGGCTTTTTATGCTCTTTTGTGACAGATTTTCTCATCGATCTGGCAACATGGCCAGCATCAGTGGAGTAAAAGGCTGGGATGCACAGGTGGCTCATCCCCCCCTTGACGGTGTAGTTCCTATGGATATATTTCCCAAAAGCAGCCACCGTGATGGTTCTATATATAAGGGCAAGCATGCATGGAAAAAGGAGTATCGTATTGCTGACCGAAATGAGAGTAAGTGATGAATATCTCTTTTCCTTATATATTTCTGACAATTCTTGAGGTTAATTCTTTTGTACTCTGTTTACTTTTGCAAGTTAAATACCAGTGCATTGCTATAGATAAACGGAAATCTTGTCAAATGGTACTCAGGGGATGCATTTGGGTGTTTGCAAAAGTAATAGACTGCTAAACGGTTGTGCCTTAAGCTTGTGCCACTGTTATCTTACTCATTGTTGTGAATCATTGGACATTATATCAAAGCCAGACTTTTTCGGTTGTTCATATAATTCCCAAACTATTTTCTGATCCACCTTTACCTACCATCCCCTCCCCAAGTTGTTTTTTTTTCTTTCTAAAATTGGTTCACTTCACTTCATAATGATATCAATCTTTATTTTGCTCCTCAGAAGTTTTATGTTCAAAATTGGTGAGGTGCCGTCATGCCCTTCCCTGTGGAATATGTTCATAACTCTTTATTCTGTTTAGCATGTACCGGCGAAGTGTCCGTGCGTTGCAATGGGTCGGAATCAATAGAATATTTATGCTCACAGAGAGACTAACCTTGAAAGCATCGTCCTACTATCTAAAGATGTCAGCTTAGGATTCACCCGAATTTTATTTTCATACCATTGGAAGTATCCTAGCTTTCACCCCAATTGTTCTGCCATACAACAACCTATCCAAAGAAAAAGAAATACTCGCCACTTATTCCAATCTGGTTTCTTTTCATATAGAACTTATGAGTTCACAGCAAAGTCCCTTGATGTTAAATTTGGTAAATTACACTGGAAGATCGTGAACTACAATAGTTTTTTTTGTTAAACCACCAGAAGAACCACCATGTCAAAATTTAGTGTAAGAATAAACCTTCCAATTAACCCGAATTTCGTCTTAGATGATTCGTTGACGGAAAGTTGAAAGAAGAAAATTGTAGGTACAACCTGTGGCCACCTTAGGCAGCTGAAACTGAGCTTATGCTTGAATAAAAGAACGAGTCAAAATAAAAGGGCATTGTTTGCTCTATCAATGAGAAACTATTTTCTGATCCACCTTTATACTCTATATTAAGCATGACTGATGAAAAACATCTGCCAACATCACCTTGTAAGAAGTCAGTGTAAGATGAGCCTCCTTTTGCAAGACAAATTCAGGGCATTGTTTACCCCATCAGCTATATCTTCGTATTGCTTTAATATTTTTTACTCGTAAGATGTTTTAGAAATTAAGCATTTATATTTTTCCAAATAAAGGCACCAACCAAATACATATGGTATATGTAAGTTAATTGGCACCTAGTTATTTCTTTACAATAGCTATTGTTATAAGGAAAGTTAAACATAACAGATATGTCCAAGTGTTAGGACCAGTTCATTTGAGCAAACATATATTGCACAAGCATGGAATGCAAAATGATCGTATTGATGTCTAAAATATGTTCTCACAGCAGCACTTGAAATTCTCGAACAAGGTGAAAATCAAGGTAGATGAAGAAGCCTGCCATGCTTCTTTATGGTGTCCATACGAATCAGTTGAGATTTTACCAATTTTAAATTACATGGTGCCCAGATCGAACAGATATTGTATGTAGTAATTAGCATGGTGCAGAAGTAAAAGAACCAAGACATCATATTCTTGCGTGTATATTTGATTTAAGCTTGTTCAAATAAACACTGATGCCCGTCCACCAAGTTCCACATGCACATATACATGACACTTGCATATTCACATAAATAGAGTGATAGAAAGGGGAAACCTTAGGCTGAAAATCCAACACTATGTCGGTCGCGGCTCAAATGCATATATTTGTTAGGCTAGATATGCATATATGTTTACCTCTATGTTTGAAACATACATCTGGCCTGTAACTGAATTAATAAGATTGATTATGCCATGGTCCCATGCCAATGGTGCTTCTCCCAGGCATATCTTTGAACATATGACATGCAGGACAGTAGGACAGTAGGACACTGGACACATGAAACATCAAGCAATAAAGGAGGAGGATGGGAGATTAACTCTTTCATTATTCAACATTTCCTATTTGCTCCCAGCCCTTAATCTGAATCAAGCCACAGAAAATGGAGAAATGAGACGAGGAATATCGCGCGCTGCGCTAGTCGCTAACTTCTCCCTCTCGATAACGCTGAGTGGACTTGCGTCCGTTGCCACCATGCTGAGCAGGCTGAATTGCAACCTCAGTCCGTGACCCTCCATGTTCTTTGCGGCCAGTATGGCCTTGTGCTTCCCCTCTATGACCTGCACCGCATATTCGCACCACTGGCACTGGCTTATGCACCACAAATCCTAGGAGATGAACTTGTGTCAGAACAAGCAAAGTAGCCTCCATGCCCAGAATTTGAACGAGTAGAGAGGAAGGGACGGGAACACAGATGAGAGAACAGGGGAAAAGCAGACCACTGTCTCTGTGTGCCTTTACTGGTGGCAGCAATGAGGGATCCCTTCGCATGAACTGGGCGCATCTGGGCATCCGGTAAGATGCATCCTCCTCCATGCGGATGATGCTAGATCGGCATGCGCCAACGAAGGAGGAAGGAGAAGGGGAGGGGCAAATGTCATCGCTAGGCATCCTCATATTTCTCATCGGCAGGGGCAGCAGACAAAATGGGCTCGTTGGTCACCGGTGATGGCGGAATCGTGGTGGCGGTGGTCGGTGGTAGAGGGGGTAGAGCTGCGCATGCACTGGTGGTTGATGGATCGGGATGTTGCAGCACATGGAGAATTTTTGGGGTGCGTAATGTTTTTTCTTTTGCCCAACCGATTGGAGTTGTGCGTATGTGGGTCACTGTTTTGTTTCCCTTTCACTTGTGGTTTTTAGTGCTGTTTTCTGCATAGTGGGAGGACGGACGAGGAAACTCTCCATATATAGTAGTAGTAGAGATTTTGTATTCCAAGTGCCAGGTTTAGGTGCTCCCAAATTATGCAAATAGTTATGGTAAAATTTGAAATTATTTTACACTCCCTCTGCCCCAAAATAAGTGTCTCAACTTTGTACTAACTTTAGTACAAAGTTGTACTAAAGTTCAGACACTCATTTTGGGACAGAGGGAGTAACATACAGTGATGATATTACCTACCTTTGGTAGAATCAACTTAAAAGAGGACTTCTACAGAAAGGTTAGCGAAAGAAACTTCCATTAAGGGCTGAAATAACCTATTTAAATAGTTTTTGGGCCATAGTGGTTCTACAAGTACTTTGGGGAGTTATGAAATATTTTGGGATAGTAAAATCAGCCTTTTCCTTTTTTAGGTGATTAAATACTACTCTCCTTTTCTTTGTGTTTTCTTCAAAGAAACACATTTCGAGGGAGCACATTAAATAGAGCACAAATACTTACCACTTGTATGAAAAGGAAATTTTTCAATAGAGCTATCAAATCCTCAAGCGGCATGTTTACTTTTCATGTGGCAAATATTTGTTTACCGTATTAATTTCCAATTACATTGTAATTTTTTTTGTGAAGCTTGGTTGGAGCCAATGATGTTGACAGATCCCCCGAATTGCTGCTTCCTTGATGGAACTTGCATACAGCATGCACCTAGTGGCATGTTCCAAGTTTTCTCATTAAGGCTGGCTAACATTCATGTGGGTTGTGGGTCAGTAGAGTTGTACGGATACATAGCAGTGCGGGATGATTTGGATCGATTGCTTAATTATGTGGTCAATGTTAAGAGGGATGATCCCATCATCCTGGAGCAGGTGCACATCCATTACTTATCTGCAATTATTTTAAGGAATATGTCTCCTGAACACCCCCAAGTATTGAGGTTCATCTACGTAGCCCCCTTTGAGTATAATAAAACCAGGCATTTGGCCTCTTAAAGTGTTCAGTACCGTCTAAATCAGCCCCTGGTCAGTTTTGGAGTCGGTTTCTGACCACGTGGCCTGTTAGGTGGATGCTGCCGCATGGCCAAAATCACCTCCTAATTGCCCCAGGGACTGATTTAGACTGCAATATTTCGCGGGTCAAATAATTGTATACTTGATTAGGGTAAGCAGACAAACCTTTTCGTTTTGTTTTCATTACAACACACTTATGCAGTTAATATTTGGAATTTGAAACAAATGAAATAAATAGTGTGAGCCAGTTTTTCCTCTTAACACAGTTATGCATTTTCTAATTATTCAGTTTGATATACATGGCAAAGATCTTGTTTATCCATTATAAAATATCCCTTCATGTATTGGTGAAGTGAAACATCAGAAGGAAAGTATTTAGCTTTAGATTTGTCTTGCTTCTGTATGAAGAGCTACGTACTGATAATGATTTTGTAGGGTTCTCTTATCAACATGGCTGGCCCTAAGCGAGGGATAGATTCACATGGCAATATTGTAATCGAATATGACATGAGGATCAAGACTGCTGAAGAAGAAAAGCATGATCTGCAGCTGATCGATGGTGCTTTAATAATAGTCAATAAAGACTTCCAGAATTGCCACGCATTCACAAGTCGCATATATGGCGATTGCGGAGCAGTGGACATGACTGCATCACGTCTTGAATATGCAGTTGAGCGACACTAGAAGTTCTCATATCGGAAGTGCAAAATAGTTTCAGTTTGTGTGTTGGTTGTTTTACCAGTGGGTTGAATGAAGAAATCCGGCTCTTCGATGGCACCATTGGTGAGTCATGTGGCTTGAAGAGGTCTGTGGTTGCTGTAGTGATATCTTCTTGGATGACATTGAAGTTCAAGTTGGCACCGGGGTCATCCAGTCCTGCTGAACATCATTGTTCCTTCAAGGCGAACAACCATGGGACATCTGCACAAAAAATGAAGACTGATTTTGCGTTATTCTCAGTGAAGGTGACTTGGTCGACTTTGCCTCGGGGCTGTTATGCTCATTCCAGTTCATCTGGACCTTAGATCGACCTTGTCACAGAGTTGTGTCTGATGAGCGGGCTAAGACTTACAAGTTTGGTTTGACGTAGTCTTAAGATGGACTTGTGGCAACTATCAAGCAATCAAACACTTGACTAATATGACTGTCTAAATTTATAGTATGTGGCAAACAAGGATGGTAAATCTATAATAGTAATAATAAGCAAATATTTGAACTGTTCACTTGCATATTTGGTTCAGCCATCGTGCATGCTTGTATAATTTGTTTTCTTTTGTTGTCGACAAAAACAGTTGGGAAGACCCCGTAGAGCAAAAAATTCAATTGCTTTGCTAGTGCTTAGTTTAGATGTCTAGTCGGTAGTGGTGGGGTGATGGAATAAAAGTTCTCTCCAATATGTCATTGTTCTGTCCTCAGTTTCGGTGAAGCTGATTGTCAGTGGATGCTGTATGGAGCTTAGGTCAGTTCAGGTCTTGGCCACATTTTTGTCTATGTTTTGTCTATATGGACTTGGGCTGCGTTCGTCTGGCGACCTTTGTTGGGAAGGGAAGCCTTTGAGGTACTCCCTCCTTTCCCGTTTATAGGGTTTATCTCAAAATTTTAGTTTTTTCATTTTATAAAGCTCAATTTGGTTATTTCCCATCACATGTTCAGATTCCAAGGTGCATTAAATCATTGCATGCAAGTATTGAGAGAAAATTGATCAATGTATGTACTTTATGCATGCATGCATTGCAATTAATGCATTGATAACATAATTTTTTGAGAAAAACAAGAACATTAATTAGGTACTTTTGCAAACTACAAAACGTATTTCACCACTCACCATCTACCTTGGTCGGTGAGATTTTTGAATTGAGCCTTATAAACGAAAAGGAGGGAGTACCTACGTAACTCATACCTCCATCCCCATGAGAGCTAGGGCGGCGCCAGATGACCTCGTCGGTGGCGGCCGGACAGCGTGGCCATGTTGTTAGAATTGCAAAGTTGGGATTACCGCTCGGGATTGGAAATTAATGGACAAATTAAGTGGGAGTTGGTGCTTTGAGATTGTGACTGGGCTGGGCATTCGGTTCCCCCGAAACGAACGGTTCGGTGCTTCGGTCCTTTTACAATTTTGGTTCTTAGAAAATGCTAACCGCTCGGGTAATAGGAAATCAACTGACCGACAATTCGGTACCCCGAAAGTTCGGTTCGGCTATCGGTTTTAACCCAAGGAAACCGAACATGTTTAATAGCAGGGCTTCCAGGTGATGGAAGAAAGAAAATTGACAGAAAAAATGAGCGGTGGAAGAAAGGAAGAACGCAAAAACAAATCTTCCTACCAGTAGCATGCCTGTCGGTGATAAGAGAGATAAAGGGAATGAACAACTCAACTTCTCGTCAAGGGATGAACAAAGTAAACAAACAATTCCCAGTCGGTGATAAAAGAGATAAAGGGAAGAAGATGCAATCCAGTGGAACAAGAAGATACGAGGGGAGGGAAGAAATAAGCTGCCTCGCGCTGGCTGCGAGGCGGTCAAGCTGCTGTGGCGCTGGCGCGCTGCCGTCTACTGGGGACGAGGGCAGGAGGAAGCATGGCGGCTAGGTTAGGATTGGGGAATCGGGAGTCCCTCGGTGTGTCATCCTTGTGTGGAAGTACGATCCTTTTCTATGGATCCAATACGATGCGTGTGAAGGATGTCGGCCTGCTGGGCCACTTTTCTTTGTTGGGCTTCTGGGTTCATTCACTTTTTAGCCTGCAGTTCGGTGTTTTCGGTCATTTCGGTGCATCGTGCATGGAAACCGATATCACCAAACGGAATTCGGTTTTCTCCAGTTCAGTACCGAACAGAACACCGAATTTTCGGTTTTTGGTTTAATCGGCTTCGGTCCCGGTTTTTTCGGTGCGGTTTTCGGTCCTCGGTCTTTTTTGCCCACCCCTAATTGTGAGTGCCACGTGTCATCCATCAAAGCGGGTCTGACGTGATGGCCCGTAAGACCTGGTCTCATAGAATTTTTTTTCGATCTAGGATGATTGTCTAACCCCCTCCGCCGCCATTTTGTGATGACAATTTGATCCTTAGTTCAATGTCGCTAGCTTCTTCTGGCTCTGACCTATGATTTTATAATTGTTGCATCAACAATGTTCCTAGCCCCAAGTGTGTTCCGGAGGTTGTCAGGATGTGTTTGGTAGGGCGCATGAGGGCAAAATTTCCTAATCCGACCCACTTTTGCTTATTTGGTAGGATGCATGTACTCATCTGGACAATGCTCATCTGATGCAAAAAAGGGCCCTCAACCATGCCCATCTCATGCACCCCAGAGGGAGTGCATGGAGGCAGCCATGCTCGCCTCGATTATCGTCCCTACCCACGAGACCACGTCTAGATATGTTTAAATTTTTTAAAAAAGTTCAAAATTTTGAATTTTGCTTAAATTTTTAAAAACATTCAGAATTTCAAATTTTGTTTAAATTTTCAAAATGTTCAGAATTTCAAATTTTTAAAATTTTCAAAAAATGTTTAGAATATCAAATTTTGTTTAAATTTTCAAAAAAAATTCAAAACTTCAAATTTTGTTTAAATTTTCAAAAATGTTCAGAATTTCATATTTTCTTTAAATTTTTAGACTTTCGAATAAAATTCAAAAAATGTTCAAAATCTCTAATTTTGTTTAAATTTTTATAAAATATTCAGAATTTAAATTTTTAAAGTTTTCAAAAAAGTTCAAAATTTCAAAATATGCTTAAATTTTCAAAACATGTTCCGAATTTCAAATTTTATTTAAATTTTGAAAAATGTTTAGGATTTAAAATATTGTTGAAATTTTCAATAAAAGTTCAGAATTTCAAAATATGTTAAAATTTTTGTTCACCATTCAAAAATTTTATTCGGAATTCAAAATTGTTCAGCATGTCTAAACACATGCAGGCTGTCAAACAAAGTCTCAGCTCAGCATGTCTCAGCGCATACACCGCTTCCAAACAACAGCAAATGTATGGACTCAGCATGTCTACACTCAGCATGTTTTAGAGGAGAACAACTAGGTTAGGTTCATACATGCTACCAAACACACCTTCAGAGGCGGCATCGAGCTTTGCCTATAGCGCATCGTAGGTGAGTGTAGGAGAAAAATGGCGTCGATGAGTAGGAGAAAGATGGTGTCGATATACCCACAAGACGCGGGTCTTCTTTTCTGCTGGTAAGGATGGTCTAACAAGGATTGCACAATTTTAATATATGACCTTAGCCCTCTCGAAAAAAAAGTTGGCCTCGTTCAGATGGTATGGTTCCTCCTGTTTTTTTAGTTGCGATGCCTCATTATACACATGCACATCACAATAAGCTTACATTTGTTTTTATTTGGTTAAGAATACATTTCAGAAAATATTCTTACAAAGTTTTGATATCGAAACTTTTATATATTGCAGAAAAATTAAAACAAATGTTCAAGTATCTCAATGTAAATGCTCATATATTTGCAATAAGTATGTTCATCTCATGTTTACATTTTTGGTATAAAAATGTAGTCATGTATAATAAAATTTCATGTAATTAAAATAAATAATCACATAAATACATGTAGCTGTTAATGCATGTATAATAAATGTTCATCGCGTAGTTGGAAAATGTCAATGCATATAAAACTGTATATTCATGTATTTGAATTTTCTTATGTGCGTTAAAGAGAGAGGTTCATAAATTTGAAGACAAATATTCATGCAAATGTTGATATATGTTCATGTACCCATCGAAGAGTGTTCACAAAGTGAAAAGGATGGATAACATAAATTGAAAGAAAAATTGAAAATAATGGGAAAAGGTTAAAAGGAAAAGAAAATAAAAACCAAACTGAGCATGGAAAATGAAACAGAAAAAAGGGAAAAAATCAGGGAAAAAGTTGGAAATAGGTGACCGGCCGGCCCAGGACGTGCCCCCTCCTTGGCGCATGTTGGCGATTATTTTGAAGGGAGCTCCTATTTGATGCGCTCAGGCGTCAAACAGCTGTGCCTTCGCTGAAGGAATGTGTAAATGGGCCGGCCCATACGCATAAGCTCATCACAGCTAGTATTTTCCCCCTTTTTCCTGCGTTTTATTGGATCTTCCTGGATATTCTCTATGATGATAAAATAAAGTATAAATTCATATTTTAAAAATACACCTTATTTTAAACACTAAAGAAATATAAATATATATGCTAATTTTTTAATACACATTGAACATTTTGGAAAATACGTTAAACAAATATTGGAAACACATTGAACATTTTTGTTGATATACATTGAACAAATTTCGGATGCACATTGAACATTTTGCAAAAATATGTTGAACAGATCAAATTTTGGAACACACAATAATTTTTTTTGTAGATATACATATAACAAATGTCGGATACACATTGAATATTTTGCAAAGATATGTTGAACAAGTTCTTAAATATACGCTGAAATTTTTGTTAATGCATGGTGGACTTTGTATATAAATACAAAATGAACTTTGTATAATACACAAAAAATGGATGAAAAATGAAAAAATAGAAAAGGAAAAAAGGAAAAGAAAAGAAATAGAAACTGAAACAGAGAAAACAAAAACAAAAAACAAAGAAGAAGAAGAAGCAGCCTTGCGACGTGGGTCGGCCCAAACCGGGGCGTCGGGAAGATGATCTTCAGCGAAGCTGGGTCGTTTTGACGCCTACACGTGAGAGTAACTAGTTAACGAGCGCTCGGGAGCCTCGCAGTGATCAGCGCCACTTGGCGCGCTCTCAGCCATTCGCCACGTGTCGCGGTGACGCTCCCTCCGGATATTTTTTCCACATGCGTTTTCGGTTTTTTAAACGTTTTTTTCTTACGTTTTGGTTTTCCCCCGGTCTTCCATAGTTTTTTGATTAAAAAAAATTTCCGTATTTTTTTTGCGCGAAAAAACGCGTTTTCTTTTTTTCTTTCGCGAGAGTCATGGTTTTTCTTCCGCGAGAGGCACAGTTGTGCTTTAGCGAGAGTCACGGTCGTGCCTATCGGAAACGGAAAAAACACATTTTTTTTTCTTTCGCGAGAGTCAAGGTTATGCTTCCGCGAGAGGCATGGTTGTGCTTTCGCGAGAGTCATGGCCGTGCCTTTCGGAAAAGGAAAAACAAAACGCGTTTTTTGTTTTTTTTTCTTTCGCGAGAGTCACGGTTTTGCTTCCGTGAGAGGCACGGTTGTGCTTTCGCGAGAGTCACAGCCGTGCCTCTCGAAAACGGAAAAAAATACGTGTTTTCTGTTTTTTCCCTCCCACGAGAGTCACGAGTTTGCTTCCACGAGAGGCACGGTTGTGATTTCGAGAGAGGCACGGGCGTGCCTCTTTCGGAAAGGGAAAAAACCGTGCTCCCGGTTCGTTTTTTTGTCCGGTTTTTTGTGAAAAGAAAAATTCGTGAAAACCTATTAACATGGGATCTAGTTTTGAAGATCTCGACATGAGGAATCCAACAGTGAAAATGGTTCAAGATTTGGACGCACAGTTTAAGAGATAAAACATTTTCAATAAACAGATCTAAAAAAAAAGAAAATTCCCAAGTCGCGACAAGTGACGCGCTGCATGTGCGCCACTTATCACGACTTGAAAAGGTGGAGTGTTCTTTGTAACGAGTGCTCCGATTACGCCAGTTGGCGCTACTGGTGCTCACAAGAGATAGTAGCAGGTCAGCCAGCAACCTGCTAAGGAAAGCAAAAAGATTCTGTCAGGTATTATAATCTACTACCACTGTAAAAGAAAGAGAGAACGGAGAACCAGATCATCCTATCCATCGAAACCTGCAATCTGGTGGTCTACATTTCTCCAGCATACTAAACACGTTTTACGCTTTAATTACCCATCATGCCATTACTTAATTATTTACCGATCATTGCCACTGGGTTAACATCCCGACCACGTCGCTCCCCTCTCGCAATGCAACCAGCAGTTTTCGCGCCACCCCACCCCTCGCCCGCGCTCTTGCTGTAGCCGCGCCGGCCACCGCCTCGACCGCCGCCGGAGAACCGCCGCGCGCCAGCCGTGCCTCCCGCGCCACGCCCCGCCGCGCCGTCCGGACCCACGCTGTCGCGCCGTCCGCACCAGCGCCGCTCGGACCGCCGCGTCGTCCGCGCGCCAGCCGTGCCTCCCGTGCCACGCCCCGCCGCGCCGTCCGCACCAGCGCCGCCAGGACACAGCCGTGCCTCCCGCGCCGCCGCGCCGTCCGCACCAGCTCCGCCGCGCCGGCGAAGGGCGACACGGCGACAATTCGTCAATTCCTCTCGCCAAAATAGGTAACCTCTCCGCAGCAGAGGAGGATACATCCTCAAGCCCTATATCTTTGTGCACCTTAAGCACCTGGAAGCCAATACGACGGGCCACTTAGATCCCCTCCTCCCGGTCAGCTATCCTTGACATTGATTCAGTCTTGTTGATGACGTACGAGTAGCACAGTGATTCATATTGTTGATGTCCAATATTCATTCTTCTTGATATGCAAATTCAGTGTATGCACAATTATGGATTCAGATAAACTGGGAGTGGTGCATGCCTTTGTATTGTGTTCCTGAACCTTGCTTTCTCCATGTCAGGTCTTCTGTTCTTAGAAAAAACTCTTTTGTTGCATCCACATTAACCATATATATTTCTATTTCCATTTTTGAATTGTAATATGTAGCTCAGTTTGGTGTGTCAATTTCAGCTAGACTAAATCAACCATTCGGTCCTTCGTAAGTCGACTTTTCGTGCGTGTGTGTGTGTGTGTGTGTGTGTAGGAGGTTTAGCAGGCCTGACTTAAGACCGAACCCTGACGGTGTTTAGGCATGGTCCGGTATGCACTTCTTCACTTCTCTTGATTTATGTTTTTGTTTCAGTTCATATTAAATCAATAGTGTTTGCAACTTTACATACAGGTTGGAGAGCTTATTTCCAGCGTTGGAGGTCTTTTCAGTTTTTCTAAAGGTACTATTTTTGTCCAATTCCCCAAACACTTTCCTCATGTTTACTGAAGTGTTACCTAGCAAAATTGTATCATTGATCCAACACAATGATTAGAATCCCAGTCGTTGAATTACAGTAGACAAGACCATATTTCACATTTTGTATAGCCCAACCAATAATACATATGGACCGTGGTGATGATTTTCAATATATTGTGTGCAATAGTTAAATAGATGTATTCGTGCCATTTATCTCATTGAACTGTAAGAGCTGGTCATGGTGGAAGAGTAATCAGTGTTGTGTAGACAACATCACTGTAATTTTCTCAGCCAAATAAAAGATTAGCTTGCGGTCCATGGAAAAACCCCAACATTCAGTTGAGCTGTACATCTTTTGCCGCCCCTTCTATTGGTTCTGGTTGAGCTTTGTGTGTTAATATTTATTTGACTGCATTTTATCCTTTAGTCCTTCCTCTTAGTGTATAGTGATCCCTTATTGTGTTAGTTTCTTAACTAGAAGGGTAGTTTTGATTCAGACCATTCCATAATAAAATGTGTATATAGCCTGAAGGTAGGATTTCAGCTTCAGACTGTTAAAATACGTCTAACGTGTCATGTACACGTATTATGTATGTATGTAACTTGTATGCTGATCATATATATATAGAAGGACGTGGAGAGGCATTGCCCCACGAAAAACCCTAAACCTATTCTCAAACTTGGTATCAGAGCCTACCTAGCCGCCGCCGCCTCTCCTCCCTCCGCCGCCGCTAGCCTCTCATCGCGGCCGCCGCGATGTCCAAGTCGCCCGCCACCGATCAGTCCTCCTCATCGGGCGCTGCGATGACCGCGTCCTCCGCCCTCGCCCTCACCGTGTCCGCCCCCGTTATCGCGCCACCATCGGCATCGGCTCCCGCTCCTGTCCTTCCACCCATCGCGGTCTCTCTCGACCGCAGTAACTTCATGCTGTGGAGGGCTCTCGCCCTCCCCAACTTCGCCGGCGTACGCCTCCACGGGTTCCTCGATGGCTCGGCCAAGGCGCCGGAGCCGACCGTGACGACAGGCACCGGTGACACGGCTCGTACCATCACCAACCCTGAATACGAGCAGTGGTGGACTCTTGATCAAAAGGTCCTCGGGCATCTCCTCGGCTCCATGAGCGTGGAGATATCCGCGCAGCTGATCGGCTGCAGGACGGCGGCTGCTGCATGGGCTGCCGTGCACACCATGTTCGCCGCCGAGAACAGCGCCGGCGTGCGCAACCTTCGGCGCCAGATCCAGGCGCTACGCAAAGGAGATAGACCTGCCGGCGAGTACATGCAGAAGGTTAAATCTCTCGCCGACTCGATGGACGCCGCCGGTTCTCCTCTTCACGATGACGAGATCATCGACTACATGCTGACCGGGCTCGGCTCAGCGTTCAACCCCATCGCTGCTTCGATGAACTTCGCCGGCGTGCAAGTCACGTTTCTGGCGTTCTACTCCAGCGTCCTCCACTACGAGGCCCTCCAGCAGCAGCAATCGGAAGTTGAGGACTGGCAGTCCTCCGCAAACGCCGCCTCCCGGCCGGCCTACCACGATCACGCCGGTCGTGTGCCCGATTCCGGACGCCCAAGTGGCGGCCGCTCCTCCGCCGCCTCTCTTCCGCCTGGATCGGCAAGCTACGGCCCCGCCCAGGGCGGTGCCCCTGGCCATAACAACGGCAACACCGGCGGCAACGGCCGCAATGGAGGAGGCAATGGGGGTGGCCGCCGTCGCTGGCGCCCTAGGTGCCCGATATGTAAGAACTGACCGCGACGGACTGTCGCATGAGGCGACGGACTGTCGCGGCCGCTATGACCGCGACCACCGCGCCTCCAACTCCGCCTCCACGCATGAACCGCCGCACTGGATCCTGGACACCGGTGCGACGGATCACCTGACGAGTGATCTTGACCGTCTTCACTTCCATGAGCGCTACGGCGGGAAGGATCAAGTGCAAGTGGTGAATGGTGCAGGTTTGTCTATTTCGCATATTGGTCATTCCACTATACCCGGTTCATCTCTGCGTTTACGCAATATTCTTCGTCTTCCACATATACATCAACAACTATTGTCCGTTTATCGACTTGTTCTTGATAATGATGTTTTTGTAGAATTTCACCGTTTCTTTTTCCTTGTTAAGGACATAGCCACGAAGAAAATTCTTCTTCGCGGTAGAAGTCGTGGCGGCCTCTACCCCATCCCGTTTGGTCGCGCGTCGTCCTCCTCCACTCGCCAAGCGTCTCTCAGTGTCAAGACCACTTCGTCCCAGTGGCATCAGCGTCTCGGTCATCCCTCCAATAAAATTGTTCAATACATTGTTAAGAGCAATGATTTAGTGTGTTCTTCTGAACGTCATTTTTCAGTGTGTGATGGTTGTCAGCATGCTAAGAGTCGACAATTACCATATACTTTATCCACTCATGTTTCTACTATGCCTCTTGAGTTAATTCATTCTGATGTTTGGGGGCCTGCTCTTGCCTCTTCCGGAGGCTATAAGTATTATGTGAGCTTTGTCGATGATTATTCCTGTTTCACTTGGATATATCTTCTTAAGCACAAGTCTGACGTTGAGCAAGTATTTTATGCTTTTCAGGCTCATGTTGAGCGTCTTCTCCGCACTAAAATCATATCCGTTCAGTCAGACTGGGGTGGTGAGTACCACAAATTACATCGCTATTTCCAACGCACTAGGATCTCTCATCGTGTGTCCTGCCCACACACCTCTCAGCAAAACGGGATTGCTGAACGCAAACACCGTCATCTTGTGGAAACAGGTCTGGCCTTATTGGCTCATTCGTCTCTCCCTTTACGGTATTGGGACGAAGCTTTCCTTGCTGCATGTTACTTGATTAATCGCATGCCTACACCTGTTCTCCAACAAGATACACCCGTGTACCGCCTTCTTAAAGTCAAACCCGATTACACCTTTCTCCGCACCTTTGGGTGCGCCTGCTGGCCTAGCTTGCGCAAATATAACACTCACAAACTTGTTTTCCGGTCCACTATGTGTGTGTTCTTAGGTTATAGCCAGCTGCATAAGGGGTACAAATGTCTCGACCGCTCCACGGGTCGTATCTACATCTCCCGTGATGTTGTGTTTGATGAGTCTGTGTTTCCATATGCCACACCTAGGGTCACCGTCGATATATCCTCCTTGGCTGATGGTCTCTCGTTTCCTTTCAATGAGCCGGTTACGGGTGACCATATGCGTAAATACGACTTATCCTACCTGTCTACTGATCCGCCTGTTCCAGGCCATATTGCTTCTGTGCAGGCATACCATGACGCCGCTCCTCCCTCCTCGGCGATCGACGTGCATGGCGCATGCACGTCGCCCGGCTCGTCGGCTGCCTCGTCGCCCGGCCCATCTTCCGCGACGCCCCCGCCCTCTGCAGGCCGCTCGGCTGGTCAGCCCGCTGCGGACGCGCCGACCTCCCCGGTGATCGACGTGCATGGCACATGCACGTCCCCAGCCCAGCGATCGCGCTGGCCTCCCCTGGCCCATCATCAGCGCCAGCGCCGGCCACTTCATCGCCTGTTGCCACGTCGTTCTCAATGCAGGAGGCTGCTGCTCCCTCCTCGCCGTCCGATCAGCTCGCGTCGCCTTCTGTTGAGGGCAGCCCTGTCCCCTCAACCGCGATGCCTCCAGCTGCTCCAGGCCACACCATGGTCACGCGCACTCGCGATCATACTCGTCGTGCGCTTGTTCCCACTGATGGAACTGTCCGCTACGACCCTCGCCGCCGTGCTTTTCATGCTATGCCCGTCTCTCATCGCGATGCCCTCCGTGAGCATGCTTGGCGCACCGCCATGATGGATGAGCTGGACGCTCTGCGTCGCAACAGGACTTGGGTTCTTGTGCCTCGTCCGCGTGATGTTAATGTCGTTGGGAGCAAGTGGATTTTCAAGACCAAGCATCATCTGGATGGCTCCATTGACAAGCATAAAGCTCGTCTGGTCGCGCGTGGTTTCACCCAACGGCTTGGCATTGACTATGGTGATACGTTCAGTCCGGTTGTCAAGCTAGCCACCGTTCGCCTGGTTCTTGCTCTAGCTGTGTCTCGCGGATGGATTCTTCGTCAGATTGATGTCAGCAACACTTTCCTTCATGGTTACTTGTTTGAGGATGTCTACATGCAGCAGCCACCAGGCTTTGAGGACGCTCGGTATCCCTCTCATGTGTGCAAGTTGCAGCGGGCTCTCTATGGACTCAAACAGTCCCCTCGCGCATGGTATGCTCGGCTCAGTTCTCGTCTTCTCCAGTTGGGGTTTGTTCCCTCTCGCGCCAACGCCTCTCTATTTTTCTTCCGCCATCAGGATGTTCAGATATACATGCTTGTCTACGTGGATGATATTGTTATTGCTGGCTCTTCTCCACGTGCAGTTGACGGTCTTGTTCATTCACTTGCGGCCACCTTTCCTATTAAGGACCTTGGGCCGTTGGAGTACTTTCTTGGCTTGGAAGCGTCGTACAATTCAGGGGGTATGACCTTGACACAACGGAAGTATGCCTTGGATCTTTTACACCGTGTGAACATGGAGAATTGTAAGTCCACTTCCATACCGTTGTCTACCTCCGACCAGCTTGCACGGGTGTCTGGACAGCCTCTCGATGCCGATGATTCTTTCCGGTATCGCAGTGTCGTTGGTGGATTGCAGTATTTGACTCTCACTCGCCCAGACATTTCATTTGCAGTGAACAAGGTATGCCAGTTTCTCTCACAGCCCACTGATGTTCATTGGGAAGCTGTTAAGCGCATCCTGCGCTATGTAAAGGGAACATTGCAAACTGGACTGAAGTTTCGGAAGGCTGTCTCCAACAACATTAGTATTTTCACTAACGCAGACTGGGCCAGGTGTCCTGATGATCGACGATCCACTGGAGGCTTTGCCATCTTTGTTGGCCCAAATCTCATCTCCTGGAGCTCTAAGAAGCAACCGACGGTTTCGAGATCTAGTACGGAGGCTGAGTACAAGGCTCTGGCAAATGGAGCTGCTGAGGCCATTTGGGTAGAATCACTACTCAAGGAGCTTGGTGGTTCCCAGCAGCGTGTTCCTGTTCTATGGTGTGATAATTTAGGAGCCACATATCTGACTGCCAACCCAGTTTTTCATGCACGCACCAAGCACATTGAGATTGATTTCCACTTTGTGCGTGAGCGTGTTGCTTCTGGAGCTCTTGATGTCAGGTTCATTTCTTCTAATGATCAACTGGCTGACGTGTTTACCAAACCAGCCACTCGACAGATGCTAGACCGTTTTAGTACCAATCTAAACCTTGTACAGAGTAGAAGTTCAGATTGAGGGGGTATGTTAAAATAGGTCTAGCGTGTCATGTACACGTATTATGTACATATGTAACTTGTATGCTGATCATATATATATAGAAGGACGTGGAGAGGCATTGCCCCACGGAAAACCCTAAACCTATTCTCAAACTCAGACTGTCATTAAGTTTGCGTCAAATTTATTGTTTCATTTTGGAACAGTGTACTTTCATGAGTATTTTTCTAACGAGTACATATAATACTTGAACAGATAATCTTACAAAATGGAAGTACCGAGGAATTAATATATAGAAGTTACGACCGTTGTTTAGGGTGATCTCTGAAGATGGATTGCAGGTAAGCAAATTAATAATTTAGTACTGATCTTGTTTCTGTTGACACTTCATTTTACTCAATCTTTCGTATTAACCATAAGCTTACAGGATACCATGTTGGAATCATGTTCTCCTTTGATTTGTGTTCTCTTTGATTTATGTTGGTTGTTATGGAATCATGATTTTTTCTTTTTAATTTTTACACTTTTTAAAGCATAGTGAATTTTGTGATTGTAAGATTTTTGTGGTGTTGCCATGAAACTAGAATAATTTACTGAAATTGTTCGGTAGTGCAGTTTTATGGTATTCAGTGGCTTAGCCTTCAGTTAAATCATACATTATGTAAACAATAAACATAGAACTTTTGAATTTTTGGATAGGTGGAAAACTCTGTGCCCTACATCCCACACACAGGGTGCTAAAAAATGTCCTCTCCCCGCTGCACCTCTCCTCTTCTTTGCTCACTCCTCTTGGTAACTCTAAGAAGATTTTAATCTGTTTTGTTTATATGCACATACGGTCTTTGTGATTAGGGGTCAAATGTTTGGTTAACTTATGGACTGATTGGAATGATTAGAAAAATACGAATCACATCACAGGAAGCCGTAATATACAGTTTTACCTTCAGCTTAAATAAATACACATTGTTCAGTTCATATTTGACTCCAATAGTTGTACTTCCATATAACAGACTTGTCCAAGTTAAACCACAAGAATGTCATGGGCTTGCTTGGCTACCACGGAGAAGGGCATTCTTTCACCGGCGCTGTCGATTGCTAGCAAACTGTCGATTGTGTCGTTGATTGATATGCAGACTTGCTGTTTTTCGTTCAGTTTAAGGGCTCTCTAGGCTTAAGATCTTTCTAGGATAATTGCGTCATTGAATCTAAAGGTATATGATCGGTTTCTCAGCTCATGCATCGATATGCATTTGTTTCTTGCCTGACTTGTCCTACATTTGTGAGGTTGTTGAGGAAGTTCAGTTCTTGCAGGAGGCGCAAAACTTGAGTTGCCTACATATGAGTTTGCCAGTTCGCCGAAACTTAGAATAAAGAAGGGAACTTTCTCAGTTTTGTTGTTTTTGCTCTTCTCAGATTTTAGGCTGGGTGTATTAACATATATGCCACACACTAAATTTAGATCTCAGTGCAAGTTTAAATAGGGATGAATCACTGTGCCATGTTGAAAAATTAGAACTACAGAGAAGAAAGGAAATTATTAAAGAAGGGATATAGTTGATTAGGTTGTTGTGGTGTTTCTTTGTAAATAACAACATTCTAACTTGCTAATCTAGGTATGTGGGATATAGGAGATACAAGGAGAGATATTTCAGTTGCAATCGAGCTTTATTTCAAAGTGAAACATGGTAGACATGCATAGCATGCTGGTGTTTTACTCTATGCTTCTGGGCCGCCATGGTGTCAATTTTGAACTTGCAAAACGAACTGTAAAATATTTTAATGCCTTGGGGCATGAAGTTCTCTTTACCTGCTCTGACTGCTTCATCTCTGTTTATGTAGCAGGTTCTACGATCTCCTGTGTTGCTGCATCTTGGTCTTCTGTTGCTTGAGGTTTGCTTCCTTTTTTCTAGACACATGCGTATTCTTTCTAGCTACATCCATGATTTCCTTTTGCTCACGGAATAATAGTTTAGTTATATTGATTAGTAGCATTTATATTTTACTAGGTACATACTAGGAACATGCTTCTTTAGTGTGGACTTCTCTCTTTTTTGCTAGAAGTGTGCCTTGTCTGATCTGACAATTATCTTATTTTCTGTTGCATTAAACTAAACTGTAAAATATTTTAATGCCTCTGATCATAGCCTAATTTATCCACAAAAGGAACTGCCGCGTTTGTTTCTGTGCATCAGCAGTCGAACTCATTCTTCCAATTGGCTGGAACAACGTCGTTTCTGCAGATGGCGAAATCGTCAGACTACCTTGCTACAGTGGTGCCCCAGACTGCCAGAAGCGACTTTACTAGCGATCTTTTAAATTTGGGGGATTATATGTAGTACTGGTGGTATGACTGCGGCAATGCCTGTTGTGTCTATGAAAAGCAAAGCATCCTATAATTATTAGTGAAAGATGCGCGTTCTCTTTTTGAGCAGGGTAGATGACATGCTGGACATGCTAATTATAGTTAGTCGAAGTTTGTCTGGGTGACATGCCTTTGGGTCACGATGGCATGACATTTTGTGAACAACTGGTTCATATAAGTTGATGGAAGATTTAATTGATCTTTAGACATTTACATGGTCAGCATCCTGCTTTTGAAGTATCTCTGTTCATATTTCAGCATATTTGTTCTTTTTGTTACCAGGTAGCACCTGACATCGACAGCTGCGACGTCAGGAACTCCCTCGCAATTGCCGAATATGTCGCTGAAATTTACAGCTTCTACAGACGGACCAAGGTAATTATCTGCTTGGAACCCCGTCGAAGTTATTTACAGAGTTCTGACCTTGTATGGCAATAATAATCTCATTGCCAAATTCGTTGTGCTGTACGATTTGAGTTGTTAGCCCCCACCTACATGACACACCAAACTAATATCAATGAGAAAAGGCGTATTTTTCTGATTGAC
Organism: Triticum aestivum; assembly: GCF_018294505.1. Taxonomy (NCBI): domain Eukaryota; kingdom Viridiplantae; phylum Streptophyta; class Magnoliopsida; order Poales; family Poaceae; genus Triticum; species Triticum aestivum. The sequence continues at coordinate 740,854,938 of NC_057801.1, forward strand.
TGGTTGTTTGAGGTAAGGATTCCATTCGATGATTGGTGGATTGGGCAAAGTAGTCTATCTTAGGATTCTCTGGAATGTAAAGTTCTTACAAACCCCAATGTCATGATTGTCCAATGCAGTGCAGTACAAGCTTGAGGTACTGGGTGAAACACTATTCCTTGTTGTCAACATCATTGATAGATCAATGCATAGAAAAATATGTCTCAAGTTTTCTCTTGAATGGAACCTGCAAGTTTCTCATCTGTTTAGTGAAGCTTACCTTTTCAGAAAATAGATAAAGATCCTTTTCAGTTTGAATAAACTATAAAGGAATCTTTTCAGAAAATAGTAGAGATCCTGCTCAACGGTGTTGTACTTGTACATACTGAAATTGTAGGCCAGACAGTCTACAAGATGATCAGGATGAATGTATCTCCAGGGTAAAAGAGCAACCATTGTGCATGCCGTTTGGTTGGAAATAATATTTCCTTTAAAACATATGCACTATATTTCCTTTAAAATGTGTGAGTGCATTCTTGGCATCTGACATTGCCAAACCCGACATTCATTCTTGTTAAGAACTACTATAAGAATATGATAGTATGAGAGACAGGTAGGCAAGCTGCATTTGATTGGGAGTAGATGTATCTCTGAAAAATGAATTAGTAGAGACGTGCGTTGCACGTGCAAGCTTACTAGTTGGGAGAAGGCGGATTCGAACTCGGGACGTAACCACCAAACTGTTGGTTGCCGCAACCACTAGAACGAGCTGCCATACTTTTCCATTTACCGAAAGAAGCACTATTTGACCATTCTTACAGTAGTACACTAAATATATACTCTGTAGTGTCAAAAAAACGTCTTACATTATGGGATGGAGGAAGTATTATATATCCGATATTAGTTATCTAAAACTAAATTCACAAAACATATATCGGTCACTTATTCTAGAAAAAGTTCATCGTATTTGAAAAAAATTCATTAAATTTGGAAGGAAAGTTTATAAATTTTGAAAAAGTTCATCAAATTTGAAAAATGTTCATCAAACTTCAAAAAATTCATCGCATTATGAAACAAGTTCATCGGTTTTCAAAAATAGTTCATCAAAAAAGGAAAAAAGTTCATCCATTTTGAAAAAAATTCATCAATTTTGAAAAAAAAGTTCACAAGTTTTAATAAAGTTCATCAAACTTCGAAAAGGTTCTTGAATTATGAAAAATATTCATTGATTATAAAAAAAAACTTATCCAAAAATGGAAAAAGCTCATCAATTTCGAAAAAAAGTTCATCGATTTGAATAAAAGTTCACTAATTTGAATTTTTTTTCATCTAAGAAGGAATAAGAAAAAAAAATTGAAAATAAAAAACCGAATAGGAAAAAGGAAAAGAAGAAAGTGGAAAGAATAAAAGAAGGAAATGTATGTAACTTATCACTATAGCCTAAGTGGACAGATCGTTAGTGCACTGCAAGTAGACGCGGGACATCCCTAGTTCGATTCTCCTCGTGGGCACATTTTTGCGTTTCAGAAAACTAGAGAACATGTTAGTTGGGCCGGCCCAGGACGGAGGGCTGCAGGCGGCCGTTTGCCAAATACATACAAACGGGCGCCTGAAGCGCTAAATAGGAAGCGCCTCCTTTATTTAGGGAGCTTTTAGTTCTCAAAAAAATAAAATAAAAGAAGGGAGCTCCTAAGTGGCACCTTCAGCGCCACTTGAGGAACGGGCGCACATGGCGCTTCTGCGCTGGGCTGGCCCATGCACACTGCGCTTCAGAGAAAAAGTAATTGAAACTAATTTCTGCAACAAAGCTAATATTGCAAAAAAAGAATATTCACCTTTATACATGTGTTATTGATTTTTTTGCAACATTACTAATGCTGCAGATGAAGGAAATATGCCTTAGAGGCAATAATAAAGTTGTTATTTATATTTCCTTATATCATGATAAATGTTTATTATTCATGCTAGAATTGTATTAACCAGAAATTTGATACATGTGTGAATACATAGATAAAACACAGTGTCCGTAGTATGTCTTTACTAGACTAGCTCGTTAATCAAAGATGGTTAAGTTTCCTGACCATAGACATGTGTTGTCATTTGATGAACGGGACCACATCATTAGAAGAATGATGTGATAGACAAGACCCATTCGTTAGCTTAGCATAATGATCGTTAAGTTTTATTGCTATTGTTTTCTTCATGACTTATACATATTCCTTTGACTATGAGATTATGCAACTTCCGAATACCGGAGGAACACCTTGTGTGCTATCAAACGTCACAACGTAACTGGATGATTATAAAGATGCTCTACAGGTGTCTCCGAAGGTGTTTGTTGGGTTCACATAGATCGAGATTAGGATTTGTCACTCCGAGTATCGGAGAGGTATCTCTGGGCCCTCTCGGTAATACACATCATGATAAGCCTTGCAAGTAATGTGACTAATGAGTTAGTTACGAGATGATATATTACGGAACGAGTAAAGAGACTTGCATGTAACGAGATTGAACTAGGTATGAAGATACCGAAGATCAAATCTCGGGCAAGTAACATACCGATGACAAAGGGAATGACGTATATTGTCATTGCGGTTTGACCGATAAAGATCTTCGTAGAATATGTAGGAACCAATATGAGCATCCAGGTTCCACTGTTGGTTGTTGATCGGAGATGTGTCTCGGTCATGTCTACATAGTTCTCGAACCCGTAGGGTCAGCACGCTTAACGTTCGATGACGATTTGTATTATGAGTATGTGTTTTGGTGACGGAAGATTGTTCGAAGTCTCGGACGAGATCACGAAAACTATGAGGAGTCTAGAAATGGTCGAGAGGTAAAGATTGATATATTGGACAATAGTATTTAGACACCGGAATGGTTTCGGGACGTTTCGGATATTTATCGGAGTACCAAGGGGTTACCAGAACCCCCCCGGGGAAGTAATGGGCCAACATGGGCCATATAGGGAAGAGAGAGGGGAGCCCACAAGGGGTTGGCGCCCCCCCTGGGCTGTCTGAATTGGACAAGGGGAAGGGGGTGTGCCTCCCTTTTCCTTTTCCCCTCTCCCTCTCCTTCCCTCTTTCCGCCTCCATGAGAAGGGAAAAAGGGGGGGGGGCGAATCCTACTAGGACTCGAGTCCTAGTAGGACTCTGCCCCTCATGGCACGCCCCTGGTGGCCGACCTCCGCCTCTCCCTCCTTTATATATGTGGGAAGGGCACCCCTTGGAGACACACCAATTGTTCCAAGCCGTGTGCGGCGTCTCTCTCCACGGTTTACTCCTCCGGTCATATTCACATAGCGCTTAGGCGAAGCCCTGCGCGGATCACATCACCATCACCATCACCACACCGTCATGCTGACGAAACTCTCCCTCGACCCTCTGGTGGATCAAGAGTTCGAGGGACGTCATTGAGCTGAACGTGTGCTGAACTTGGAGGTGTCATACGTTCGGTACTTGATCGGTTGGATCGCGAAGACGTTCGGCTACATCAACCGCGTTATACTAACGCTTCCGCTTTTGATCTACGAGGGTATGTGGACACACTCTCCCACTCTCGTTGCTATGCATCTCCTAAATAGATCTTGTGTGATCGTAGGATTTTTTTTTGAAATTGCATGCTACATTCCCGAACAGTATCTCTACTTGGTGCGGAATTTTTGGCTAGCAAAGATGGGGGGCAAGCACCACATGTTGAAGGATCTATGACACTATAACTTCTATGTGAATATGAACAAACATAAATCATTATGTTGTCTTCCTTGTCCAACGTCAACAATTTTGGCATATAATATTTTGATGGGGCTCACAATCACAAAATATTTCCAAGATAGTGTATTTGCACGCGAAAGTTCTCTTCCTTCTACTAATCATTCATGAATTGCTTGTATGACCAATATTGTGATTGTCAAGCTTCAAAAGATTTCACTTTCTAAACCCAATGTGAAGCTACCACTAGGCATGATATGAACATATAATTTCAACTTCATGATATTCAATTCATTCAACAATTTACTCATAGAATATAAGTGAAGCACGAGAGTAAATGACAAACTACTCCAAAGATATAAGTGAAGATCATACGAGTAGTTAAGTAAATGGGTAGCTAATTGAGGACTCTCTCTTATTAAAAGAACTTTCAGATCTAAGTATTTTATTAAAAAAGCAAGCAAAACAAAACAAATAACATTTTAAGAATAGCACACATCATGTGAAGAAGCAAAAACTTAGGCTCAACCAATACTAACCGATAATTGTTGGTGAAGAAAGGTGGGATGCCTACCGGGGCATCCCCAAGCTTAGATACTTGAGACTTCTTGAAATACTAACTTGGGATGCCTTGGGAATCCCCAAGCTTGATCTCTTGTGTCTTATTCATTCCTCTTATATCACGGTTTCCCTAAATCTTAAAAACTTCATCCACACAAAACTCAACAAGAACTCGTAAGATAAGTTAGTATAAATCAATGCAATAACCTTATCATCCTCTACTGTAGCAAATCACTAAAATTATAATTTAACATTGCACACTAAATGCCTCTGCATATTTAATACTCCTATCCTCAAATAGAATAATTAAACACGCAAACATATGCAAACAATGCACACATAACAGCAATTTGTCAAAACAGTACAATATGTAAAGAATGCAATATTCTTCATACTTCCCTAACTCAAACAATTCTAAAAAATTACAGCACTGTAGAAAATTTGTTAAAGCTTACTATGCAAAAACTTTCAACCTTTTATCACATTCTGACTTTTCTAGAGAATTTTTTCAACAACAGTAAACTTTCTGTTTTGAAACAACAACATGTAGATTAGCAAAATAAGCATGGCAAAGGCTGCCATTGCCACTTTTATTGAAATAAAAGATGGAAACCATTATTCTAAATAACATAAAGCAAATCCTAACAAAATAAATTAATGCTCCAAGTAAAACACATATCATGTGACGAATAAAAACATAGCTCCAAGTGAGGTTACCGATAATGTTGGAGACGAAAGAGGGGATGCCTTCCGAGGCATCCCCAAGCTTAGTTGCTTGGATCTTCCTTGAATATTACCTTGGGGTGCCTTGGGCATCCCCAAACTTAGGGTCTTGTCAGTCCTTATTCTCCTCATATCAACATCTCACCCAAAACTTGAAAACTTCAATCACACAAAACTTAACGGAACATCATGAGATAGGTTAGTATGATAAAGAGCAAACCATTTCACTTTGGTACTGTCAAAGACAAGATTCATAATTTTTTCCACACAATGCCTATTGTAAGTTATCATTCCTGCAATTTATATTGAGCAATATAAGCCATAGAAACTAGGAAACAAGCAAACTATGCATTGAAAACAGAATCTGTCAAAAACAGAACAGTCTGAAGTAATCTGTACTCCAATCAGACTTTCGTAACTCCAAAAATTGTGAAAAATTAGGACAACATAGAGAATTTGTATATATATTGCCTGTAAAAAATTTAGATCAAAATCAGGTTCAAGTGAATTTTTAAAATTCTTGGACTGAGCGCAAAAGTTTCTGTTTTTACACAGATTCAAGTCAACTACCATCCACTCTATCCCAAGGGCTTTACTTGGCACTTTATTGAAATAAAAGAAATAAAAGATGATTACTACAGTAGCATAATCACATGAACACAAAAAAAGTAGGTAAAAGTGTTGGGTTGTCTCCCAACAAGCGCTTTTCTTTAATGCCTTTTAGCTAGGCATGAAAGATTTCAATGCTGATCACATAAAAGATAAGAATTGGAACATAAAGAGAGCATCATGAATCATAAGTTCCTCTCTCATAATAATTTTCAGTAGCATCATGAATAGATTCATCAATATAACGCCCACATAAATCATTCTTTTCATGATCCACAAGCGTAGAAATTTTATTACTCTCCACATAAGAAAATTTCTTCTCATTCACAATGGTGGGAGTATCATATGAAACTCGAATACTATAAACTGTTTCCACATCAAAAGAGTAATGTTCAGGAGAAATGTAATCATAACTATGACAAGTTTTATAAATATAATCATCACTACTTTTTATAACACAAGTATCATCACAATAATCATCATAAGTAGCAACTTTGTTCTCATCATAGATAGGAGGCATGCAATCATCATAGCAAATTTGATCATTCAAAGTAGGGGGGCTAAAAAGATCATCTTCATTAAACATAGCATCCCCAAGCTTGGGACAAACATTAATTGCAGCAATTAAATTCTCAAACATGTCATTCTCATCAAACAAAGCATCCCCAAGCTTGTGGATTGGCATATCATAAGCATAATTACTCTCATCATTAATAGTATGAATAGCACCAACGGTATAACAATTGCTATCATCATAATTTCCCAAGTTGGTGCCAAAAATATTTCCAAGATTATAAGAAGTATCATTATCTTCCCAATCATAATCATCCCAACAAGCAGTAGGCATAACAAAATCATCATCAATAGTGCTCTCGGACATTGTGCCATAAGACAAAAAGCAATATCGTCATCAAGTGCATCATCTTCCACAATTATTTTTTACTCATTTTCATGAGGCACAACAATAATAGGAGCAACATTATTTGGGAGAGATACCTTTTTACCTTTATTCTTTCTTCTTTTCTTCTTCTTCACCACCTCATGTGTGGGTTTAATTAATTATTTCGAGCTTCATATTGATGAGATTGGTTGAATAGGAAGCTCCTTCTCGTCACCTATTTCATCATGAGAGAAAATAGGAGGGAAAGTGGAAATATTTACCCTTTCATTAGTATTCCTTTTATATTCTATTGGTTTCCCCATCTTTCTATAGTTGGCAATATAAGCATTCTCATTGCAATTTTTTGCAAAACATATAGATTTTTTTGAATAGTTTCAATGTCGTCCATGAGAATGAATACTTCAAACCAACTATTTTTATGTGTCAATTCTCCAGTCCCCAAAAATAAACAAAGTTCATTATAAAGTTCTAGGGTGATCAGGTTATTGCAATATTTGGATATGATTCGATCATGAAAAATCATCCATTGGAAATTAACATGACCATCCTTATTGCAAAGTTCACAAGTAATAGGACAAAGAGAACACAATTTTGTAGCAAATTCATCTATCACTATGAGCAAAGAATTGGTTCTATCATGTTTATGCTTCTTACAAAATCTATCTTCCCTATAAGGCACGTCTTCACAAACTTTATGCACTCCAAAAAATTTGACATGCTTATACGAAACATTTTTGTCATGACTTGTGCAATCATCATTAACATCTTGGATATTCAAAGAATTCATACTAACAACATTGTACTCATGCTCATCATTCAAATATTTTGTGCCAAACATTTTATTGACTTCTTCTTCTAACAATTGAGCACAATTTTCCGATCCATCATTTTCAAGAAAGATATTATAAAGATGATCAATAATATGATGCAACCTCAATTCCATTTTTTTGTAGTTTTATTTTTATAAACCAAACTAGTGATAAAACAAGAAACTAAATGATTCAATTGCAAGATCTAAAGATGCACCTTCATGCACTCACCTCCCCGGCAACGGTGCCAGAAAAGAGCTTGATGTCTACTACTCAACTTGTCCTTGTAGACTTGTGTTGGGCCTCCAAGCGTAGAGTTTTGTAGGACAGTAGCAATTTTCCCTCAAGTGGATGACCTAAGGTTTATCAATACGTGGGAGGCGTAGGACGAAGATGGTCTCTCTCAAACAACCCTGCAACCAAATAATAAAAAGTCGGTTGTGTCCCCAACACACCAAATACAATGGTAATTTGTATAGGTGCACTAGTTTGGCGAAGATATGGTAATAAAAGCATAGCAATGATAGTAGATATTGAATTTTTTGATAGGAACAATAAAAAACAGCAAGGTAGCAATTGATAAAACGGAGCACAAACGATATTGCAATACTTGAAAATGAGGCCTAGGTGAAGGAAATATGCCCTAGAGGCAATAATAAAATTATTATTTATTTCCTTATATCATGATAAATGTTTATTAGTCATGCTAGAATTGTATTAACCGGAAACATAATACATGTGTGAATACATAGACAAACATAGTGTCACTAGTATGCCTCTACTTGACTAGCTCGTTGATCAAAGATGGTTGAGTTTGCTAACCATAGACATGCGTTATCATTTGATTAACGGGATCACATCATTAGGAGAATGCTGTGATTGACTTGACCCATTCCATTAGCTTAGCACTTGATCGTTTAGTATGTTGCTATTGCTTTCTTCATGACTTATACATGTTCCTACAACTATGAGATTATGCAAATCCCATTTACCGAGGAACACTTTGTGTGCTACCAAACGTCATAACGTAACTGGGTGATTATAAAGGAGCTCTACAGGTGTCTCCAAAGGTACATGTTGAGTTGGCATATTTCGAGATTAGGATTTGTCACTCCGATTGTCGGAGAGGTATCTCTGGGCCCTCTCTGTAATGCACATCACTATAAGACTTGCAAGCAATGTAGCTAATGAGTTAGTTACGGAATGATGCATTACGTAATGAGTAAAGAGACTTGCCGGTAACGAGATTGAACTAGGTATTGAGATACCGATGATCGAATCTCGGGCAAGTAACATACCAATGACAAAGGGAACAACATATGTTGTTATGCGGTTTGACCGATAAAGATCTTCATAGAATATGTGGGAGCCAATATGAGCATCCAGGTTCCGCTATTGGTTATTGACCGGAGACGTGTCTCGGTCATGTCTACATAGTTCTCGAACCCTTAGGGTCCGCACTCTTAAAGTTAGATGACGGTTATATTATGGGTTTATATGTTTTGATGTACCGAAGACAGTTCGGAGTCCCGGATGTGATCACGGACATGACGAGGAGTCTCGAAATGGTCGAGACATGAAGATTGACATATTGGACGACTATATTCGGACACCGGAATGGTTCCGGGGGTTATCGGATGTATACCGGAGTACCGGGGGTTACCGGAACCCCTCGGGGGATTAATTGGCCACATAGGCCCAAAGTGGAGCAGAGGAGGGGCGGCCAGGGCAGTTCGCGCCCCCCCTTCCCCTCTTGTCCGAATAGGACAAGGAGGGGGGGCCTTTCCTTCCTCTCCTCTCTCCCTTCCTTCCCTCTCTCCTACTTGGACAAGGAAAGGAGGGAGTCCTACTCCCGGTGGGAGTAGGACTCCTCCCTGGCGCGCCTCCTCCTGGCCGGCCGCCCCCTCCCCGTTGCTCCTTTATATACGGGGGCGGGGGGCACCTCTAGACACAATAATTGATCCTTGAGATCTATTAGCCGTGTGCGGTGCCCCCCTCCACCATATTCCACCTCGATAATATCGTAGCGGTGCTTAGGCAAAGCCCTGCGTCGGTAGAGCATCATCATCGTCACCACGCCGTCGTGCTGATGGAACTCTCCCTCAAAGCTCGGTTGGATTGGAGTTCGAGGGACGTCATCGAGCTGAACATGTGCTGAACTCGAAGGTGCCGTGCGTTCGGTACTTGATCGGTCGGATCGTGAAAAGGTACGACTACATCAACCGTGTTGTGCTAACGCTTCCTCTTTCGGTCTACGAGGGTACGTGGACAACACTCTCCCCTCTCGTTGCTATGCATCACCATGATCTTGCGTGTGCGTTGGATTTTTTTTGAAATTACTACGTTTCCCAACAGTGGCATCCGAGCTTGGTTTTATGCGTAGATGTTATATGCACGAGTAGAACACAAGTGAGTTGTGGGCGATACAAGTCATACTGCTTACTAGCATGTCATACTTTGGTTCGGCGGTATTGTTGGATGAAGCGGCCCGGACCGACATTACGCATACGCTTACGCGAGACTGGTTCTACCGACGTGCTTTGCACATAGGTGGCTGGCGGGTGTCAGTTTCTCCAACTTTAGTTGAACCGAGTGTGGCTACGCTCGGTCCTTGAGAAGGTTAAAACAACACTAACTTGACGAACTATCGTTGTGGTTTTGATGCGTAGGTAAGAACGGTTCTTGCTCAGCCCGTAGCAGCCACGTAAAACTTGCAACAACAAAGTAGAGGACGTCTAACTTGTTTTTGCATGGCATGTTGTGATGTGATATGGTGAAGACATGATGCTATATTTTATTGTATGAGATGATCATGTTTTGTAACCGAGTTATCGGCAACTGGCAGGAGCCATATGGTTGTCGCTTTATTGTATGCAATGCAACCGCCCTGTAGTTGCTTTACTTTATTACTAAGCGGTAGCGATAGTTGTAGAAGCAATAGGTGGTGAAACAACAACGATGCTACGATGGAGATCAGGGTGTCGCGCCGGTGACGATGGTGATCATAACGGTGCTTCGGAGATGGAGATCACAAGCACAATATGATGATGGCCATATCATATCACTTATATTGATTGCATGTGATGTTTATCCTTTATGCATCTTATTTTGCTTTGATTGATGGTAGCATTATAAGATGATCTCTCACTAAATTTCAAGGTATAAGTGTTCTCCCTCAGTATGCACCGTTGTGAAAGTTGTTCGTGCCGAGACACCACGTGATGATCGGGTGTGATAGGCTCTACGTTCAAATACAACGGGTGCAAAACAGTTGCACACGCAGAATACTCAGGTTAAACTTGACGAGCCTAGCATATACACATATGGCCTCGGAACACTGAGACCGAAAGGTCGAGCGTGAATCATATAGTAGATATGATCAACATAGTGATGTTCACCATTGAAAACTACTCCATCTCACGTGATGATCAGACATGGTTTAGTTGATTTGGATCACGTGATTGCTTAGATGATTAGAGGGATGTCTATCTAAGTGGGAATTCTTAAGTAATATGATTAATTGAACTTAAATTTATCATGAACTTAGTACCTGATAGTATTTTGCTTGTCTATGTTTGTTGTAGATAGATGGCTCGTGCTGTTGTTCCGTTGAATTTTAATGCGTTTCTTGAGAAAGCTAAGTTGAAAGATGATGGTAGCAATTACACGGACTAGGTCCGTAACTTGAGGATTATCCTCATTGATGCACAGAAGAATTATGTCCTGGAAGCACCGTTGGGTGCCAGGCCTGCTGCAGATGCAACTGACGACGTTAAGAACGTCTGGCAGAGCAAAGCTGATGACTACTCGATAGTTTAGTGTGCCATGCTTTACAGCTTAGAACTGAGACTTGAACGATGTTTTGAACGTCATGGAGCATATGGGATGTTCTAGGAGTTGAAGTTAATATTTCAAGCAAATGCCCGGGTTGAGAGATATGAAGTCTCCAATAAGTTCTATAGCTGCAAGATGGAGGAGAATAGTTCTGTCGGTGAACACATACTCAAAATGTTTGGGTATTTCAATCACTTGATTCGACTGGGAGTTAATCTTCCTGATGATAGTGTCATTGACAGAATTCTTCAATCACTGCCACCAAGCTACAAGAGCTTCGTGATGAACTATAATATGCAAGGAATGAACAAGACTATTCCCGAGCTCTTGGCAATGCTAAAAGCTGCGGAGGTAGAAATCAAAAAGGAGCATCAAGTGTTGATGGTCAACAAGACCACCAGTTTCAAGAAAAAGGGTAAAGGGAAGAAGAAAGGGAACATCAAGAAGAACGACAAACAAGTTGCTGCTCAAGAGAAGAAACCCAAGTCTGGACCTAAGCCTGAGACTGAGTGCTTCTACTGCAAGCAGACTGGACACTGGAAGCGGAACTGCCCCAAGTATTTGGCGGATAATAAGGATGGCAAAGTGAACAAAGGTATATGTGATATACATGTTATTGATGTGTACCTTACTAATGCTCGCAGTAGTACCTGGGTATTTGATACTGGTTCTGTTGCTAATATTTGCAACTCAAAACAGGGACTAAGGATTAAGAAAAGATTGACTAAGGACGAGGTAACAATGCGCGTGGGAAATGGTTCCAAAGTCGATGTGATCGCGGTCGGCACGCTACCTCTACATCTACCTTCGGGATTAGTTTTGAACCTGAATAATTGTTATTTGGTGCCAGCGTTGAGCATGAACATTATATCTGGATCTTGTTTGATGCGAGACGGTTATTCATTTAAAATCAGAGAATAATGATTGTTTTATTTATATGAGTAATATCTTTTATGGCATGCACCCTTGAAGAGTGGTCTATTTTTATTGAATCTTGATAGTAGTGATACACATATTCATAATGTTGAAGCCAAAAGATGCAGAGTTGATAATGATAGTGCAACTTATTTGTGGCACTCCCATTTGGGTCATATTGGTGTAAAGCGCATGAAGAAACTCCATACTGATGGACTTCTGGAATCACTTGATTATGAATCACTTGGTACTTGCGAACCATGCCTCATGGGCAAGATGACTAAAGCACCATTCTCCGGAACTATGGAGCGAGCAACAGATTTGTTGGAAATCATACATACTGATGTATGTGGTCCAATGAACATTGAGGCTCACGGCGGGTATCGTTATTTTCTCACCTTCACAGATGATTTGAGCAGATATGGGTATATCTACTTAATGAAACATAAGTCTGAAACATTTGAAAAGTTTAAAGAATTTCAGAGTGAAGTGGAAAATTATCATAACAAAAAAATAAAGTTTCTACGATCTGATCATGGAGGAGAATATTTGAGTTACGAGTTTGGTTTACATTTGAAGCAATGCGGAATAGTTTCGCAACTCACGCCACCCGAAACACCACAACGTAATGGTGTGTCTGAATGTCGTAATCGTACTTTACTAGATATGCTGCGATCTATGATGTCTCTTACTGATTTATTGCTATCGTTTTGGGGTTATGCTTTAGAGACGACTACATTCACGTTAAATAGGGCACCATCAAAATCCGTTGAGACGATGCCTTATGAACTATGGTTTGGCAAGGAACCAAAGTTGTCGTTTCTTAAAGTTTGGGGCTGCGATGCTTATGTGAAGAAAATTCAACCAGATAAGCTCGAACCCAAATCGGAGAAATGTGTCTTCATAGGATACCCAAAGGAGACTATTGGGTACACCTTCTATCACAAATCTGAAGGCAAGACTTTTGTTGCTAAATTTGGATCCTTTCTAGAGAAGGAGTTTCTCTCGAAAGAAGTGAGTGGGAGGAAAGTAGAACTTGATGAGGTAACTGTACCTGCTCCCTTATTGGAAAGTAGTTCAACACAAAAACCGGTTCCTGTGAGAACCACACCAATTAGTGAGGAAGCTAATGATATTGATCATGAAACTTCAGATCAAGTTACTACCGAATCTCATAGGTCAACCAGAGTAAGATCCACACCAGAGTGGTACGATAATACTATTCTGGAGGTCATGTTACTTGACCATGGCGAACCTACAAACTATGAGGAAGCGATGATGAGCCCAGATTCCGCAAAATGGCTTGAGGCCATGAAATCTGCGATGGGATCCATGTATGAGAACAAAGTATGGACTTTGGTTGACTTGCCCGATGATCGGCAAGCCATTGAGAATAAATGCATCTTCAAGAAGAAGACTGACGCTGATGGTAATGTTACTGTCTACAAAGCTCGACTTGTTGCAAAAGGTTTTCGACAAGTTCAAGGGGTTGACTACGATGAGACTTTCTACATGGCAGTGCAGCTGTCAGTTGGTGCAGTTCTAAACAAAGCATTGTGGCGGGATCTACATGTGAAGCGGAGTACATAGCTGCTTCAGAAGCAGCAAATGAAGGAGTCTGGATGAAGGAGTTCATATCCGATTAGGTGTCATACCTAGTGCATCGGGTCCAATGAAAATCTTCTATGACAATACTGGTGCAATTGCCTTGGCAAAGGAATCCAGATTTCACAAGAGGACCAAGCACATCAAGAGACGCTTCAATTCCATCCGGGACCAAGTTCAGGTGGGAGACATAAATATTTGCAAGATACATACGGATCTGAATGTTGCAGACCCTTTGACTAAGCCTCTTCCATGAGCAAAACATGATCAGCACCAAGGCTCCATGGGTGTTAGAATCATTACTGTGTAATATAGATTATTGACTCTAGTGCAAGTGGGAGACTGAAGGAAATATGCCCTAGAGGCAACAATAAAGTTATTATTTATTTCCTTATATCATGATAAATGTTTATTATTCATGCTAGAATTGTATTAACCGGAAACATAATACATGTGTGAATACATAGACAAACATAGTGTCACTAGTATGCCTCTACTTGACTACCTTGTTGATCAAAGATGGTTGAGTTTCCTAACCATAGACATGAGTTGTCATTTGATTAACGGGATCACATCATTAGGAGAATGATGTGATTGACTTGACCCATTCCTTAGCTTAGCACTTGATCGTTTAGTATGTTGCTATTGCTTTCTTCATGACTTATACATGTTCCTACAACTGTGAGATTATGCAACTTCCGTTTACCGGAGGAACACTTTGTGTGCTACCAAACATCACAACGTAACTAGGTGATTATAAAGGAGCTCTGCAGGTGTCTCCAAAGGTACATGTTGAGTTGGCGTATTTCGAGATTAGGATTTGTCACTCCAATTGTCGGAGAGGTATCTCTTGGCCCTCTCGGTAATGCACATCACTATAAGCCTTGCAAGCAATGTATCTAATGAGTTAGTTATGGAATGATGCATTACGTAACAAGTAAAGAGACTTCCCGGTAACGAGATTGAACTAGGTATTGAGATACCGATGATCGAATCTCGGGCAAGTAACATACCGATGACAAAGGGAACAACGTATGTTGTTTTGCGGTTTGATTGATAAAGATCTTCGTAGAATATGTGGGAGACAATATGAGCATCCAGGTTCCGCTATTGGTTATTGACCGGAGACGTGTCTCGGTCATGTCTACATAGTTCTCGAACCCATAGGGTCCGCGCGCTTAAAGTTAGATGACGGTTATATTATGAGTTTATATGTTTTGATGTACCAAAGATAGTTCGGAGTCCCGGATGTGATCACGGACATGACGAGGAGTCTCAAAATGGTCGAGACATGAAAATTGATATATTGTACGACTATATTCGAACACCGGAATGGTTCCGGGAGTTATCAGATGTATATCGGAGTACCGAGGGTTACCGGAACCCCCCTAGGGGATTAATGGGCCACATGGGCCCAAAGTGGAGCAGAGGAGGGGCGGCCAGGGTAGGCCACGTGCCCCCGCCCCCTCTAGTCCGAATAGGACAAGGAGGGGGGCGGCGCCCCCCTTTCCTTCCTCTCCTCTCTCTCTTCCTTCCCTCTCTCCTACTTGGACAAGGAAAGGAGGGAGTCCTACTCCCGGTGGGAGTAAGACTCCTCCCTGGCGTGCCTCCTCCTGGCCGGCCGCCCCCTCCCCCTTGCTCCTTTATATACGGGGGCGGGGGGTACCTCTAGACACAACAATTGATCCTTGAGATCTATTAGCCGTGTGCGGTGCCCCCTCCACCATATTCTACCTCTATAATATCATAGTGGTGCTTAGGCAAAGCCCTGCGTCGGTAGAGCATCATCATGGTCACCACACCGTCGTGCTGATCGAACTCTCCCTCAATGCTCGGCTGGATCGGAGTTCAAGGGACGTCATTGAGATGAACATGTGCTGAACTCGGAGGTGCTGTGCGTTGGGTACTTGATCGGTCGGATCGTGAAGACGTACGACTACATCAACCGCGTTGTGCTAATGCTTCTGCTTTCGGTCTTCGAGGGTACATGGACAACACTCTTCCCTCTCGTTGCTATGCATCACCATGATCTTGCGTGTGCGTAGGATTTTTTTTGAAATTACTACGTTTCCCAACACTAGGGTCCGTACTTACGCTAGTGCAATCTGTCAAAAATGCTAATCTAATTGGATCACATAACCTTCCCTCAACGTGCGATGAAGAATCACTCCAGAGTTCCTATCTAGTGGAGAACATAAGAAGAAATCGTTTGTAGGGTACAAAACCACCTCAAAGCTATTCTTTTCGATCGATCTATCCAAGAGTTCATACTAAAATAACACCAAATAATTTCAGATTCATAATACTCAATCCAACACAAAGAACTTCAAAGAGTGCCCCAAGATTTCTATCGGAGAAACAAAGACGAGAACGTGCATCAACCCTTATGCATAGATTACCCCAATGTCACCTCGGGAATCCGTGAGTTGAGTGCCAAAACACATATCAAGTGAATCAATATGATACCCCATTGTCACCACGAGTATTCATATGCAAGACATATATCAAGTGCTCTCAACTCCATAAAAGTATTCAATCCAATAAAACGAAATCTCAAAGGGAAAACTCAATTCATCACAACAAGATAGAGAGGGGAAAACACCATATGATCCAACTACATTAATAAAGCCCCCGATAAATAAAGATCGTGCCATCAAGAACACGAAAGAGAGAGATTAAACACATAGCTACTGGTACAAACCCTCAGCCCCGAGAGTGGACTACTCCCTCCTCATCATGGTGGCCGCCGGGATGATGAAGATGGCCACCGGTGACGATCTTCCCCTCCGGTAGGGTGCCGAAACGGGTTATAGATTGGTTTCTCATGGCTACAGAGGCTTGCGGCGACGGAACTTCTTATCTAGAGTTACCCCCAGGGTTTTTGGAATATTTGGTGATTTATAGGGCAAAGAGGGGGCGCGGGAGGCCATCGAGGTGGGCACAACCCACCTGGGCGCGCCTGGGCTCCCACGCACGCCCTGGTGGGTTGTGCCCCCCTCGGGGATGAAGGAAATATGCCCTAGAGGCAATAATAAAGTTGTTATTTGTATTTCCTTATATCATGATAAATGTTTATTATTCATGCTAGAATTGTATTAACCAGAAACTTAGTACATGTGTAAATACATAGACAAACAGAGTGTCACTAGTATGCCTCTACTTGACTAGCTCGTTGAATCAAAGATGGTTATGTTTCCTAGCCATAGACATGAGTTGTCATTTGATTAACGGGGTCACATAATTAGATAATGATGTGATTGACTTGACCCATTCCATTACCTTAGCACTTGATCATTTAGTAAATTTCTATTGCTTTCTTCATGACTTATACATGTTCCTATGACTATGAGATTATGCAACTCCCAAATACCGGAGGAACACTTTGTGTGCTATCAAATGTCACAACGTAACTGGGTGATTATAAAGATGCTCTACAGGTGTCTCCAATGGTGTTTGTTGAGTTGGCATAGATCGAGATTAGGATTTGTCACTCCGATTGTTAGAGAGGTATCTCTGGGCCCTCTTGGTAATGCACATCACTATAAGCCTTGCAAGCAATGTAACTAATGAGTTAGTTACGGGATGATGCATTACAGAACGAGTAAAGAGACTTGCTGGTAACGAGATTGAACTAGGTATAGTGATACCGACGATCGGATCTCGGGCAAGTAACATACCGATGACAAAGGGAACAACGTATATTGTTATGCAGTTCGACCGATAAAGATCTTCATAGAATATGTAGGAGCCAAGATGGGCATCCAGGTTTCGCTATTGGTTATTGACCAGAGAGGTGTCTCGGTCATGTCTACATAGTTCTTGAACCCGTAGGGTCCGCACGCTTAACGTTCGTTGACAACATAGTATTATATCAGTTATGTATGTTGGCAACCGAATATTGTTCGGAGTCCCGGATGAGATCACGGACATGACGAGGAACTCCAGAATGGTCCGGAGATAAAGATTGATATATGGGATAATAGTGTTTGGTCTTCGGAAAGGTTTCGGAATTCACCGGAAGGGGTTCCGGATGTTTCCCAAAATGTTTGGGTACAAGAACACTTTATTTGGGCCAAAGGGGAAAGCCCACAAGGTTTTTGGAAAGCGCAAAAGGAAGTTTTGCGGAGTCCATGGGCCAGACACCAGGGTCCTTGGCGTCTGGGTCCAGACGCCGGGATCCCTGGCATCTGGCCCTGGAGTCCGAGAAGGACTCTTGCCTTTCGGGTGAAACCGACTTTGTGGAGGCTGAGGGAGTCCCGGATTAGGGGGTGTCCGGATGGCCTGACTATGACCTTTGGCCGGACTCCTGGACTATGAAGATACAAGATTGAAGACTTCGTCCCGTGTCTGGATGGGACTTTCCTTGGCGTGGAAGGCAAGCTTGGCGATACGGATATGTAGATCTCCTCCCATTGTAACCGACTCTGTGTAACCCTAGCCCTCTCCGGTGTCTATATAAATCGGAGGGTTTTAGTCCGTAGGACGAACAACAATCATACCATAGGCTAGCTTCCAGGGTTTAGCCTCTCTGATCTCATGGTAGATCTACTCTTGTACTACCCATATCATCAATATTAATCAAGTAGGAGTAGGGTTTTACCTCCATCGAGAGGGCCCGAACCTGGATAAAAACATCGTGTCCCTTGTCTCCTGTTACCATCCGCCTAGACGCATAGTTCGGGACCCCCTACCCGAGATCCGCTGGTTTTGACACCGACATTGGTGCTTTCATTGAGAGTTCATCTGTGCCGTCACCTTTAGGCCCGATGGCTCCTCCGATCATCAACAATGATGCAGTCCAGGGTGAGACTTTTCTCCCTGGACAGATCTTCGTATTCGGTGACTTTGCACTGCGGGCCAATTCGCTTGGCCATCTAGAGCAGATCGAAAGCTACACCCCTGGCCATCAGGTCAGATTCGGAAGTTTGAACTACACGGCCGACGTCCGCGGATACTTGATCTTCGACGGGTTCGAGCCACAGCCAAGCGCGCCGCACTGTCGCGATGGGCATGATCTAGCTCTGCCGCCGAACAATGCCCCGGAGGCCGCCCCAGTGTCCGCTCTGACCTTTAGCTCGGAGCCGACCGCGCCAATCGAGGATGGATGATTGGACACTGCCTTGGGGGCTGCAATCTCTACGGCGATCTAGCCGAATACCAGCCTTGTCCTTTGCGAAGTCCGTGACTCCAAGGTGCCGGACTCCTTTGCGGACTCCAAACCTTTTGCGCCCCTGCCGATCGAACCCGATTGGGCGCCGATCATGGAGTTTACCGCCGCGGACATCTTTCAGCACTCGCCCTTCGGCGACATCCTGAATTCACTAAAGTCTCTCTCTTTATCAGGAGAGCCCTGGACGAACTATCGTCAGCAAGGTTGGGATGCGGACAACAAAGAAATTCGATAATAACACCCCGGACAGTGCCAAAGACAACCCCCTCCAGCAGGATTCAGCACAGGAGGATGGAGAAGCCATCCCTCGTGAGAGAGCGGCAGACAAAGAGGTGGAGGACGATAATTACATGCCTCCCTCCGAAGACGAGGCAAGCCTCGACGACGACGAATTTGTCGTACCTGAGGATCCCGTCGAACAAGAGCGTTTCCAACGCAGGCTTATGGCCACGGCAAGCAGCCTCAAGAAAAAACAGCAGCAACTTAGAGCTGACCAAGATTTGCTAGCCGACAGATGGACTGAAGTCCTTGCGGCCGAAGAGTACAGACTCGAACGCCCCTCCAAGAGCTACCCAAAGCGCAGGCTGCTACCCCGATTAGAGGAGGAAGCACTTAAACCTGCATCACCAGCGCACGATGCGGCCGACCGGCCACCTCGTGGCCGCGGCGGAGAGGCCTCTCGGCCATCCACTCAAGCCACACCCCGGCGTTGCTCAAAAAATATTAAGGCACGGGGAAATGCGCCAGACCTGCGAGACATATTGGAGGACAAGGTAAGGCAAACAAGATCGATCTATGGATCGCGTGGGCGCCCCACGACACGTGACGATAACCGTCACGCCGGATATGGCAAATACGGCCAGGCCGAACACATCAGGCAAATCTCATATGAGCTAAGTCGTGATATAGCCCAGTACAGAGGCGCCGCACACCCACTATGCTTCACAGACGAAGTAATGGATCATCAAATCCCCGAGGGTTTTAAACCCGTAAACATCGAATCATACAATGGCACAACAGATCCTGTGGTATGGATCGAGGATTATCTCCTTCATATCCACATGGCCCGCGGCGATGATCTACACGCTATCAAATACCTCCCACTCAAGCTTAAAGGACCAGCTCGGCATTGGCTTAACAGCTTGCCAGCAGAGTCAATTGGTTGCTGGGAGGACCTGGAATCCGCATTCCTCGACAATTTCCAGGGCACCCATGTGCGACCACCAGACACCGATGACCTAAGCCACATAATTCAGCAGCCAGAGGAATCAACCAGACAATTTTGGACACGGTTCCTAATCAAGAAAAATTAAATAGTCGACTGTCCGGATGCAGAGGCCCTTGCAGCCTTCAAACATAACATCCGTGACGAATGGCTTGCCCGGCACCTAGGACAGGAAAAGCAGAATTCCATGACAGCCCTCACAACACTCATGAACCGCTTTTGCGCGGGAGAAGATAGCTGGCTAGCTCGTAGTAATAACATGAACAAGAGCCCTGGTAATTCGGATACCAAGGACAACAATGGCAGGTCGTGTCGCAACAAGCACAAGCGCCGCATTAACGGCGACAACGCAGAGGATACAACAGTTAATGCTGGATTCAGAGGCTCTAAACCCGGTCAACGGAAAAAGCCATTCAAAAGAAATACTCCGGGCCCGTCCAGTTTGGACTGAATACTCGATCGCTCGTGCCAGATACACGACACCCCCGAACAACCAGCCAATCACACCAACAGGGATTGTTGGGTGTTCAAGCAGGCAGGGAAGTTAAGTGCCGAAAACAGGGACAAGGGGCTGCATAGCGATGACGAGGAGGAGCCCCGGCCGCCGAACAATAGGGGACAGAAGGGTTTTCCCCCACAAGTGCGGACGGTGAACATGATATACGCAACCCACATCCCCAAAAGGGAGCGGAAGCGTGCACTCAGGGACGTATATGCGTTGGAGCCAGTCCCCCCAAAGTTCAACCCATGGTCCTCCTGCCCGATCACTTTTGATCGAAGGGACCACCCCACTAGCATCCGTCATGGCGGATTCGCCGCATTGGTTCTAGACCCAATCATTGACGGATTTCACCTCACTAGAGTCCTCATGGATGGCGGCAGTAGCCTGAACCTGCTTTATCAGGATACAGTGCGAAAAATGGGCATAGATCCCTCAAGGATTAAACCCACAAAGACGACCTTTAAAGGTGTCATACCAGGTGTAGAGGCCAACTGTACAGGCTCAGTTACACTCGAAGTGGTCTTTGGATCCCCGGATAATTTCCGAAGCGAGGAGTTAATCTTCGACATAGTCCCATTCCGCAGTGGCTATCATGCCCTGCTCGGACGAACCGCATTTGCAAAGTTCAATGCGGTGCCACACTACACATACCTCAAGCTCAAGATGCCAGGCCCTCGAGGAGTCATTATGGTCAATGGAAACACCGAACGCTCTCTCTGAACGGAGGAGCATACGGCGGCCCTCGCGGCGGAAGTACAAAGTAGCCTCTCAAGGCAATTCTCCAGTCCGGCTGTCAAACGTCCGGACACCATCAAGTGCGCCCGGAGTAACCTACAACAAGACCGTCTGGCACGTTCCGAGCAAGCATAGCAGTGTGGCCCCAACCCTAGCCCTCGCGAGATTGCGAAACCAGTACCACACATACATAATTACGCTCTGGAAATACCATGGGCATAAGGGGAGGGGCACAACCACTGCATGCCCAAAATGCGGCTCAACCGCACTAGGGGCTCCCGATTTTGTCATTTCTCTTTTCTTACTTTCAGGACTCCACTCTCCGGAAGGCCTGTCCGGCAGTACAATCGCCGAACACACGATGCAACAGCCAGGGAGACAGCAAGCCACGTCGAATGTCCAGGTGGTCTCTATAACGAGCTAAATACCTGTCTTACTTAAAGTCTCACAGCTTGCCTCTAGAGGGGGACATGTCAAATAATCCCATCTCTTGCTTATCACACTATTTGTATCGTTCTGCTTTCATAGCAGCCTTTTAATAAACAATACATAGCTCTTGTCTATTCACTTTTTATGTAAATATGTTCAGTTATGACATTATGCAACCGTACACTTTGGTACGGCCGATACACCAGGGGCTCAAGTATCCCAGAAAATGGTGTGAGAAGTCCGAAAACTCTCACGAGTGCGGCACCCCGAACTTATAGCATTATATGCATCGGCTCCGAATCATGTCTTGGGTCAATAGTTGGGTTTTCCCGGCTCCCATGTTTTGGTACCTTACGTTCCGCTATATCGGCTAAGGTAGCGCTGGGAGAACTACTGCGATTGTGCCCCAGTTGAGATGGGTTAAGCACCTCAGTAGAGAAAGCTAAAACTGACCGTCATGATAGTTCGAGAGGTTTTTGAGTCCCTAAAGACTTATGCCGCTTAGAGAGAGGAGCTGGCTTTGTCCGGCCTAGGCGTGGATAGCGCCCCGAACTCGGTCTTCCGAATACTAGGGGCTTCGCTGAAATTTAAAATTATAGAATTCTATGGCTAAGTGAGAGTGATAAAGCATTATAGTCCGATTGCCTTGTTCGTTGTGCTGAGCGCCTCCCTCGAAGGACCCAAGAATGGGAACAAGAGCGCTCAGGTTTATCCTGAACACCCTAGCACTCGTGGCATGGGGGTAGAAGCCGATGACTCGCATCTCTCAGATTTAATAAACGGCCGCACAGAAGGTAATATTTTAAATTCAAAAAGCGTTGCTTAGCGCATATGAACAAGTTTTCAGCGCACAGGATAACACGAGCGAGTTTACTCAAAAATTACATCCTTGGAGCACTCATTCGCCATAAGGCAGGCACCCTTTAGGACGCCCTCATAATACAATTCGGGCTTGCGATGCTCCTTCCCCTCTGGTGGCCCATCTGTCACCAGCTTCTCAGCATCCATCTTGCCCCAGTGCACTTTAACACGGGCAAGGGCCCTACGGGCGCCTTCCATGCACACGGAGCGCTTGATGATTTCAAGCCATGGACAGGCATCCACCAGCCGCCTCACCAGCCCAAAGTAACTCCCAGGCATGGCCTCCCCAGGCCATAGCCGGCCTATAAGGCCCTTCATGGCCTGTTCGGCTGCCTTATGGAGTTCGACCAACTGCTTCAGCTGGTCGCTCAAGGGCACCAGGTGTCCGGCCTCAGCATACTGGGACCAGAACACCTTCTCCGTCGAGCTCCCTTCCTCGGCTCGGTGGAATGCGGCAGCGTCGGACACACTGCGGGGCAGATCTGCGAATGCTCCTGGAGAGCTCCGGACTCGGGTAAGTAACAAGTAATTCACTTTCACGTGCTTGCTTTGCATAAAGAATGCCTTACCCACCGCTATCTTTTTCATCGCCTCAATTTCCTGGAGGGCTTTTTAGGCTTCGGCCTTGGCAGATTTGGCGCTTTCAAGTGCCAAGGAAAGCTCGGACTCTCGAGTCTTTGAGTCAAGCTCCAAACTCTCGTGTTTCTTCTCAAGAGCGTGGAGCTCTTGATGCACCATCGCCACCCGCGCCTCTTGCTTTTCTCGCTCGATGCGCTCCATGGCCGCATTGTCTTCGGCCTTGGACAACGCTTCCTTCAGGGTCGCCACCTCGGTTGTGGCCCCTGTAACACTCACGTTGGTCCTGTCATTATTTGCAACCAAATATTTTTATATATTTACATAAGGTACTACTTGCCTTCCTTGTCCTCGAGCTGCTTCTTGGCAAGGCCGAGCTCGTTCTCGGACCGCTCGAGGCTCTGCTTCAATGCATCGACCTCCGCAGTCAGTGCGGTAGAGGCCAGCAGCGCAGCCTACATTCCCATATTGACATATTTATGTTAGACTCCTGCGTATATCTTTTTAGATCCTCAGTCCGGCTTTTCTTTCCAAACACCAAACTGAGCATCAGGGGCTACTGTCTATGCGGTAATATTTTTACATATCTTAAATGCATACATCAAAGCCTGTTAGAAGGCTAGCATAGGCTTCCGTCAACCCGCTCTTGGTGGACTGAACCTTCTGGATCACCGCACTCATAATAGTGTGGTGCTCCTCGTCGATGGAGGCGCTGTTAAGCACCTCCAGCAAATTATCCGGTGCCTCCGGTTGGACGGAGGTCACCGGCGTCGTAGGCTTGCCCTTCTTACTACAGGGCCGCCTGCCGGACTCCGGAACCACTGAAGGTTCCGGTGCGGTGTCCGGCCCAGGGCCGGACTTAGAGCCCTTTGGGGTTTTATCCCCTTTGCGCCTGGAGTCCGGGAGGTCGCCTTGCGGCGCCTCCAGGACCACCTCCTCCTGGCTTGGCCTCTTTTGGGACTCCACCTCGGCCTCGTCCGTAGGGCGAGGGGAGGTAGCAGTCGGGAGTGAAAGACTATTCACATCCGATGAGTCCAGGGAGCCGCTCGACGAAGCGTCGAGCCGGGCCTGGGGCGGACTGCATGATTATATTCGGCGTCAGAAGATACTGTGCAATAAAGGAACACCATGAGTTATTCTGGTATCCGGATACTTACGATTTCGCCAGGGGCTTGGCCCTGGATGGCCACTCCTCTCCGCCGTCATCGGCGCTGGTGGAGTAGTCCGGAAGAAGGGTCTTTCCCTTCTTGGACCCTCCGTCCTCCCCAGTTGGGGCGGCCTTCCTTTTCTTTCCTCTCCCCGTTGGAGGGGGAGAGGCTTCTTCTTCCTCCTCCTCGTCTTCGGAGGAGGAGTGCGCTTTGGGGTCGTCGGGCGATGAATCCGACACCACCAGGCGCCGGGAACTCTTTCGAGTTCTCGTGGCCTTCTTCTTGGCCTTCTTCTTCGGCACCACGTGAGGTGCCGGGACCAGCAGCTTCGCCAAGCGTGCATCCGCTGGGCCTTCGGGAAAAGGAGCCGGACAGTCAATCTGTCCGGACGTTTTCTTCCAGTCCTGCCAAAGGAGCGGGAGCTTAGATCCCGCATAGAGTCAAACTATGAAAAACAAGTATCCTGTAAAGGGTAGAACAAGCTTACTGCACTGGCTTGGCGCTTCGCGCAGAATCCGCGATCCTCGGTAATGGGAGGGGAAACCTCGGAGCCCTTGAATAGCACCTTCCAGGCGTCTTCATGCGTTGTGTCAAAGAGCCTGGACAAAGTTTGGTGCTGGGCTGGGTTGAACTCCCACAAGTTAAAAGGCCGTCGTTGACATGGGAGGATCCGGCGGAAGAGCATGACCTGGACTACGTTGACAAGTTTGACCTTCTTGTCCACCAGGTTTTGGACGCAGGTTTGGAGTTCGGTCACCTCTTCCGAATTACCCCACAACAGGCCCGTCTCTTTCCAGGAGGTGAGCCGCGTGGGGATGCCAGATTGGAATTCGGGGGCCGCTGCCCATTCAGGGTCACGCGGCTCGGTGATGTAGAACCACCCCGATTGCCACCCTTTGATGGTTTCCACAAAGGAGCCCTCGAGCCATATGACGTTGGGCATCTTGCCCACCATGGCGCCTCCGCACTCCGCTTGCCGGCCACCCACTACCTTCGGCTTGACATTGAAGGTCTTCAGCCATAAGCCGAAGTGGGGTTTGGTGCGGAGGAAGACCTCGCACACGACGATAAACGCCGAGATGTTGAGGATGAAGTTCGGGGCCAGATCGTGGAAATCCAGGCCATAGTAGAACATGAGCCCCCGGACAAATGGTTGGAGTGGGAAGCCCAGTCCGTGGAGGAAATGGGGGAGGAACACCACCCTCTCATGGGGCCTGGGGGTGGGGATGAGCTGCCCCTCATTTGGGAGCCGGTGCGTGATGTGGTTGGACAAGTATCCGGCTTTCCTTAACTTTTTGATGTGCCCCTCCGTGACGGAGGAAGCCATCCACCTGCCTCCCGCTCCAGACATGGCTGGAGGAGGTTGAGGTGGGAAGTGCGGACTTGGGCGCTGGAGCTCGAGTGCGCAGAGATGGATAAGAAAAGGAGGAAGAAGGCGTAGATGGAAAAGGTGGATCCTTATCCCCTTATATGGGCGGACGAAACTGTGTGCCCCCACCAGCCTGGTAAAACTCGCTTATCTCCCAAGCACTGTGATTAATGGCACGGTTGGGTTACCCACGCCCGTATTGATGAGAATCCCGGAATAAGGGGACACGATCTCTGCTTCGACAAGACGTGCCAAGGAAACCCCCTCGCTAAACGCGCTGAGGTGGGACAGTAAAACGACTCGAATAAAGGCTTGGCCATGGCATGATGTCACGCTACGGAATACGTCAGCATATTAGATTTGTACAAATATTATTCTCTCTACGGTGGTATGTGGAACTTATTTTGCAGAGCCGGACACTATCCTTGTGTTCAAAATCTTCTATGAAGTATTCGGAGGAGGAACCCGCCTTGCAATGCCGAAGACAATCTGCGCGCCGGACTCGTCGTCATTGAAGCCTGGTTCAGGGGCTACTGAGGGAGTCCCGGATTGGGGGGTGTCCGGATGGCCGGACTATGACCTTTGGCCGGACTCCTAGACTATGAAGATACAAGATTGAAGACTTCGTCCCGTGTCCGGATGGGACTTTCCTTGGTGTGTAAGGCAAGCTTGGCGATACGGATATGCCGACAGAGGCTTTTACTCCAAGTTTCGACCCCAAGGCTCAACATATAAATAGAGGGGTAGGGCTAGCACCCAAGACACATCAAGAAACACCAAGCCGTGTGCCGGCAACCCTGTACCCTCTAGTTTATTCTCCGTCATAGTTTTCGTAGTGCTTAGGGGAAGCCCTACGGAGATTGTTCTTCACCAACACCGTCACCATGTCGTCGTGCTGCCGGAACTCATCTACTACTTTGCCCCTCTTGCTGGATCAAGAAGGCGAGGACGTCATCGAGCTGAAGGTGTGCTGAACACGGAGGTGCCATACGTTCGGTACTTGATTGGGATGAATCATGGAGGTGTACGACTACATCAACCACGTTGATAAACGCTTGTGCTTACGGTCTACGAGGGTACGTAGACAACACTCTCCCCTCTCGTTGCTATGCATCACCATGATCTTGCATGTGCGTAGGATTTTTTTTGAAATTACTACGATCCCCAACAAGGGCACTCCCAGGTGCTTCTCTGGTCCACTGGATGTCTTCTGGTCCATAAAAAATCCACAAAAAGTTTCACGGTGTTTGGACTCCGTTTGATATTGATTTCCTGCAATGTAAAAAACAAGCAAAAAACAGCAACTGGCATTGGGCACTGGGTCAATATGTTAGTCCAAAAAATGATATAAAGTTGCTATAAAATGATTGTAGAACATCCAAGAATGATAATATAACAGCATGAATACTTCATAAATTATAGATACGTTGGAGACGTATCAGCTTTTCAGTCCAAAACCTGGGTGATAGTGAGGTTCGTTCTCCTTCGTATGGGCTGACCCCAAAGAAAGCTAGCTTCGAAAACTGAAGCTCTTGATTGAATGCAGGACCATTTGGGCCATACTCAACCGGATATAGAGGAAATGACTCCTGGGGATTCTTTCGATTTTGTTCATCGCTAATTTCCATCAGCTGAACATCATCAGATGCTAGCACATTTTCATTGATTGGCTTTAGTGGAGCAAGAGGAATTTTCATCTTCTCTGGTCCTGATGGCATTTGAGCACTAGTCTGGCCTTCAATTTCTTTCGCTGGAACTCCTTCAACGGCTTTCTAGCTCTCGGGCACTAGGGCCTTTTCTTTCGGTGAACTCTCAATGGTGGGAGGCACGACAACCTCTTCGGACACTTGGGTCTTAACATCTTCTTTTTTGATTTCTTGGGGCCCAACTGGTGGTACGACTTGTTCGTGAGCCATGGGCTCTTCAGCTTTCTTTTCTTCCTCTTCTAGTTGTGAAGCAGTAGAAGCAGGAGCAGGATCAACTTCCATCTGGGTGGGGGCACCAGATGAAGTGACCGGGGGTGGTATTTCCTTGGGTAGCAATTTGCTCCCCCTCAATCTTGTCATCCTCGTTGGATCTGAAGCGCTCAACTTGCATTTCTTTCAGCGGGGATGAAACTGCCTTCTCCATCTCAATCTCTTTATCAATTTTCTCTTCTGGGGCTTGTTGCTCGGGCACGACATTTTCTTTGCCAGTCTTGTTCAAAAAGACATCCATCACATCAGATTTTTGAGCAGCAGTTGTAGGAATGATGACTACCGCAAGCTCAACTTGTTGCATGGTATCTTCCTCGTGACAAGGGGATGGTGGTATCTGCTGTAGAGGAGCACTTGAATCAATGGGAGCATCAATTTCTGTACTCTGAACACGGTGATCTGAGATTGCCTTTGGTTTGCTAGCTTTTGCCAATGCCTTTCTGGCGCTTTTCTTCCTTTAATCTTCGTCGAGCAAGATCTGCCTGACGTTTGATCTCATCATTCCTTCGATCACACATCTCAGAAACATCCAACTTCAGCCGTGAGTGCCATTCAATCTTATTTTTCCTCATGACAGTGAGGGCTTTTGTGAGCTCAAGAATTTCCTTGTTCAGGCTTTTCCTTTCAGAGTCAGTGCTGGCTTCTTTCCTCATTTACTCGAGGAGCTTCTTGTCCTCGATAGCTTGGTTCAGTTCCTTGGTAATCTCTCCTAGCTCAGCAAAGTGTTTTGTTACTAACTAGCAAAGGTCGTGAGTTGCAACGGAGACATAAATATTTTGTAGTTCGATACCAATTATGCGTGACATTTCTGTTAACCTGCATAAGGTCAGAAATTATAGAATAATTATCCGTACAAATAACAATGCACCAGGAGAAACAAAATCACCTTTTTAAGAAGTAAAAAACCCTGAGCCAACATTCATGTAATTTAGGTGCTGAGCTTACTGCTGACGTGTCTTTGTGCATAGTACTCCCTCTGTAAAAAAATATAAGAGCGTTTAGGTCACCAAAATCCCTCTATAAAAATATATAAGAGCGTTTAGGTCAGTAAAATAGTGAATTAAATGCTCTTACATTTTTTTACGGAGGGAGTACTATGCTACATTACACGATGGTGATGATACAAGCAGGAGGAAATTGAGTATTATGGAGTGAACTCTACCAAACAGCCCCAGGACCACTAATGATCAATCTAGATATTTATGTGACCTTCTATATCAAGGCCATTAAGTTTCTTTTGATTGGCCTTACTTCATGTAAAGGGACATCAGATTGTTGATTGATGCCGAGCTCGTCCATCTTGTGATAAAGGTATGTTGCTTTCTCTTCTTTTTTAGATGAGCAATAACAGTTCAGAAGTGCACCATAGGTTCGATGGTTCTTGGCCAACAAATTATTTTTCAGCTACCTCAATGACATGTACTTTCTAAATGAGGTCCAAACGTTTTCCATGGTCAGTGTACGTCATGTTCATACCTTTGTATCAAGCATGAGCGTCAGAGTGGACTAAGTTAGCTACAAACAAACTTAATTATTACATGAAGAATAAAGCATGAGACTGGATATCTCTGTTGCCATGTTGGTCAACTAAAATACACTCCAACCATAAGCTTTCTATTCAATTGAGATTATGAGCACTATATTGAGCCTAAGATAAAGAAGGAACCTTGAACAGAGTTTGCTTTCATGACATCAGGATAACAAAAATCTCAATCCACTTGGTATAGCCGAGTAACACTCAAAGTTATGTCAGTTACAGTATTAGCAAACTAAAGTCTGAATCATCAATGCCAATTGAAAATCCCATTTGTTCGCAGGTTGTGAGAATGTATTTTCAGGACCCGGGGGTCTAGACTCCCGCTTATCTGAGCGTTCACCAAGAATACTAAACTTTGAGATCTGTGTCCTGTCTTGACCGCCAGTTGCATTAGCAGGTCTGTGTGAATAGTAATTATGGGAGCAGGGATTTCTTGTACAACGAGCCTCACCCGGCCACTGCAGCTGCTGGCGCTGAGAGAAAGACAGATCGAAATCCAAGAGAGAAGCTGCATGGGATATTTACAGAAAGAAAAATGTTTCTTTCAAAATCTAAAGAGAGAGATAGGATGTGACTGTGAGAGAGAACTCGTCTTTTTCAGAGAAGTGAAAGAAAGAACGTTTTTTACTCAAGTGGGAAAGAGAACCTGTGTGAGAGGGAGAGGTTATTTCTTGGTAAAAAAATACTTTTGTCTGCAAGTGGGAGATACTTTGTTACACCGTGAGAGAGTTTCGCTAGTGCATGCTCAAAGGTGCATGCAGAATCTGCATGTGAGACATGACGTGGGGGAGAGATGAAAAGAGATGTGACTTGTCTTGTCAACAGAAACCAGCCGGTACCGCTGTCGGAGCTGAGCACCTCTATTAAAATCATGAAATGGCCTGGACATGCATGCTTCAACTGCAAATTCATTGTGGTTTGTCAGAACAGAGCACAAATCTTGGCGATGCTCGACGCACAGGATGACCGAGGGTCGGGACTCCGGGTGCTACCACATCTTTTCGTTTGTTCACATTCCAAAGTCAGAGTGCATCAAATCAGTATAAAAACAATGCAATGCATCCTTGCAAATCTCTAGTGCATAATAACAAGTGAAAAAGGACAAACTATTCAGTAACACAAGGGTGGTGCAAACTCAAGTCTGGATCATTATCAATGGCAATTGAACATCACATTTCTTCCCATTTGGCAGTCAGTTCATGAACAGATGATACATTAGAGCAATGCATCATTGTGATGATTTTGTGGGTGTTCTGTACTACACTGAATTTAAGATCTGCAAAAACAGAAAGGAACAACTTTTAAGCTGCAGGTGTAACTGAGGAACCTCGTCATCTGATGGACGGATCACCTCTCCGGCGCTGCAGCGGGAGCCGCCTCCTCGGCGGGCGGCTTCTTTGCCTGTCTACCTGTGCCATGGCCATTGCACATATGTGACTGGAGCAGTCTCGTCATTTATCAATACAAATATACAATGCCACTGCAGCTAAATTATGTATCAAAGCAAACAAATAGTGTACATTATCAAAACTCTACATTCATGCATGCTGAGCATCATAGACCATTGACTGTACATCGCGGGCATAGTACATGTTCAGCACCTACTTTGTAAAAGTGCATAATAATATCTTATGCCCATTTATGTTCAACTCTTATATTATATACTATAACCAAAATGCAGGTCTCGACATAGGGCAATAAAATTCGGATCTTGCGATCTTTAGAAGAAGTACCTACGATCAATTCCACGCGTGCAACAATCCAACTACTAAAAGAGCAAGGTTCGAAGCTAGAGCCTCTTTGGTTAGTGCTGACGGATTCTACACCAACCTAACAACAAAGCACAAGAAGACCATGATGTATCAAGTCCTAGAAAGTTGAGTATTAGTTGTGTTGACGTTCAAAAGTGGCATGATCATAAAGAGTAGCTTGAAGCTATGTCAAGATTAATTCAAACATATTGTTGAAAGTCACCATGGGATGGCTCTCTTCGAGAAGATCAAGATGGATATGAAAATGGCCTAAAACGGAGTTCGGATGCAAAAGTTATGACAAGTTCAGAGATGCTCATGTTGACACCAGATTAAGGAATGGCTTGAAACCCAATTAAGATGGCCTCAGATGGAAAAAGTTTCAACATGAAAATTGTGCGTCTCGTTGAAGCGGTTGATTTTGATATAAGAAACGTCTCAATCAGAGTTCATATGCAAAAGTTACAGCCCAAAATGCACGGCTTCATCAGGATGGCCGGACACTCCGGGATGATCAGCCGGGTTTTGGATTTCTCCGAGGATGGCCGGACACTCCGAGGATGTTTGTCCGGGTTTTGGATTTTTCTACCGCAGACTTCGGAAAACAGCTGAAAACTCCCTCAACATGGCCTTTGATAAAAAACTTTCAACATGAAAGTTGTTTGTCTCGTCGAAACGGTCAAGATTGCTTTTGGGCTTGTTTCCATCCGAAGTCGTTTACTGCCTCAAACATGGCTCGCAATGTGCAGCCAGGTTGTAAACCAAACAGTTTTGGAAAGTTCGGATTCCGAATTTGACTAGGGTTTTGGACGTGGATCCAAGCCTTTTCCTTGCACAGGAAGTCTAGCCGCCTCTTATATACCTAAGGGGTGATGGCCGATTGAACAACACACAATCGATCAAATCATCTACGACTTTTTATCTTTTATCTTTTCTCCTTAACCCTAGTTCTTCTTCTTCCTCGTTCTTCGTCTGTTCTTCTTGTTGAAGGGCGGCGAACCTCGAGGCCCTAGGGGCGATCAGGTCGACCTAGAGCAGCCCATAGCCGCCGCGCGCCCTGACGGGGTCCCTCCCGGGCGTGCGGGGTTTCGGGTCCTGAAAAGCACCCGCCGGATTGCTTGCGTACCGCGCTTTCGGTCTGGTCTCCTTCGACGTGAGCTGCGGTGCATCACCCTCGGTGTTGGAGGTACACAGTGACGTGTTCGTGTGAGAACACACTTTTTGGCGACTCCGCCGGGGATGAAGCTTTGAACGGTCTCCAGCCCGTTCTTGCTACGAAGAGATCGTCATCAAGTTGCTGTAATCTACAAAGGTAATATGAATACCCTATTGGGGAACGTAGTAATTTCAAAAAAAAAATCCTACGCACATGCAAGATCATGGTGATGCATAGCAACGAGAGGGGAGAGTGTTGTCCACGTACCCTCGTAGACCGTAAGCGGAAGCGTTATGACAATGCGGTTGATGTAGTCGTGCATCTTCACGATCGACCAATCCTAGTACCGAATGTACGGCACCTCCGCGATCTGCACACGTTTGGCTCGGTGACGTCCCACGAACTCACGATCCAGTAGAGCTTCAAGGGAGAGCTTCGTCAGCACGACGACGTGATGATGGTGATGATGAAGCTACCGGCGTAGGGCTTCGCCTAGAACTGCAACGATATGATCGAGGTGGATTATGGTGGAGGG
This sequence comes from Triticum aestivum, assembly GCF_018294505.1. Classification (NCBI taxonomy): domain Eukaryota; kingdom Viridiplantae; phylum Streptophyta; class Magnoliopsida; order Poales; family Poaceae; genus Triticum; species Triticum aestivum. The sequence goes on from NC_057801.1 coordinate 740,887,554, forward strand.
GGCACCGTACACGGCTAAGAGACCAATGATCAACTTGTGTGTCTATGGGGTGCCCCCCCTCCGTATATAAGGGAGTGGAGGAGGGGGAGGAGGCCGACCTCCTAGGCGCGGCCCAAGGAGAGTCCTACTCCCACCGGGGGGAGTAGGATTCCCCCCTTCCCTAGTTGGATTAGGAGAGAAGGAAGGGGGAGGAAGGAGGAAGGAAGGGGGGGGGGCCCTCCCAATTCGGATTGGGCTTGGGGGGGGGGGCGCCCCCTCCTTTGCTCCCTTCTCCTCTCTCCCACTATGGCCCAATAAGGCCCATATACCTCCCGGGGGGTTCCGGTAACCTCCCGGTACTCTGGTATATTCTCGAACTCATCCGAAACCATTCCGATGTCCAAATATAGTCGTCCAATATATCGATCTTTATGTCTCAACCATTTCGAGACTCCTCGTCATGTCCGTGATCATATCCGGGACTCCGAACTACATTCGGTACATCAAAACACATAAACTCATAATACCGATCGTCACCGAACATTAAGCGTGCGGACCCTACGGGTTCGAGAACTATGTAGACATGACCGAGACTCATCTCCGGTCAATAACCAATAGCGGAACCTGGATGCTCATATTGGTTCCTACATATTCTACGAAGATCTTTGTCGGTCAAACCGCATAACAACATATGTTGTTCCCTTTGTCAACGGTATGTTACTTGCCCAAGATTCGATCGTCGGCATCTCAATACCTAGTTCAATCTCGTTACCGGAAAGTGTATTTACTCGTTCCGTAATGTATCATCCCACAACTAACTCATTAGTTACATTGCTTGCAAGGCTTATAGTGATGTGCATTACCGAGAGGGCCCAGAGATACCTCTTCGACAATCGGAGTGACAAATCCTAATCTCGATCTATGCCAACTCAACAAACACCATCGGAGATACCTGTAGAGCATCTTTATAATCACCCAATTACGTTGTGACGTTTGATAGCACACAAAGTGTTCCTCTGGTATTCGGGAGTTGCATAATCTCATAGTCATAGGAACATGTATAAGTCATGAAGAAAGCAATAGCAATTTACTAAACGATCAAGTGCTAAGCTAACGGAATGGGTCAAGTCAATCACATCATTCTCTAATGATGTGATCCCGTTAATCAAATGAAAACTCATGTCTATGGCTAGGAAACTTAACCATCTTTGATTCAACTAGCTAGTCAAGTAGAGGCATACTAGTGACACTCTGTTTGTCTATGTATTCACACATGTACTAAGTTTCCGGTTAATACAATTCTATCATGAATAATAAACATTTATCATGATATAAGGAAATATAAATAACAACTTTATTATTGCCTCTGGGGCATATTTCCTTTAGTCCGCCACTTGCACTAGAGTGACTAATCTAGATTACATAGTAATGATTCTAACACCCATGGAGTCTTGCTGCTGATCATGTTTTTCTCGTGAGAGAGGCTTAGTCAATGGGTCTGCAACATTCAGATCCGTATGTATCTTGCAAATCTCTATGTCTCCCTCCTTGACTTGATCGCGGATGGAATTGAAGTGTCTCTTGATGTGCTTGGTTCTCTTGTGAAGTCTGGATTCCTTTGCCAAGGCAATTGTGATGACCCACAAGTGTAGGGGATCTATCGTAGTCCTTTCGATAAGTAAGAGTGTCGAACCCAACGAAGAGTAGAAGGAAATGATAAGTAGTTTTCAGCAAGGTATTCTCTGCAAGTACTGAAATAAGTGGTAACAGATAGTTTTGTGATAAGATAAATTGTAACGAGCAACAAGTAACAAAAGTAAATAAGGTGCAGCAAGGTGGCCCAATCCTTTTTGTAGCAAAGGACAAGCCTGGACAAGCTCTTATAATAGGAAAAACGCTCCCGAGGACACATGGGAATATCATCAAGCTATATAGTTTTCATCACGCTCATATGATTCGCGTTCGGTACTTTGATAATTTGATATGTGGGTGGACCGGTGCTTGGGTACTGCCCTTACTTGGACAAGCATCCCACTTATGATTAACCTCTATTGCAAGCATCCGCAACTACAACAAAAGTATTAAGGTAAACCTAACCATAGCATGAAACATATGGATCCAAATCAGCCCCTTACGAAGCAACGCATAAACTAGGGTTTAAGCTTCTGTTACTCTAGCAACCCATCATCTACTTATTACATCCCAATGCCTTCCTCTAGGCCCAAATAATGGTGAAGTGTTATGTAGTCGACGTTCATATAACACCACTAGAGGCTAGACAACATACATCTTATCAAAATATCGAACGAATACCAAATTCACATGACTACTAATAGCAAGACTTCTCCCTTGTCCTCAGGAAAAAACATAACTACTCACAAAGTATATTCATGTTCATAATCAGAGGGGTAATAATGTGCATAAAGGATCTGAACATATGATCTTCCACCAAATAAACCAACTAGCATCAACTACAAGGAGTAATCAACACTACTAGCAACCTACTAGTACCAATCCCGGACTTGGAGACAAGAATTGGATACAAGAGATGAACTAGGGTTTGGAGATGAGATGGTGCTGGTGAAGATGTTGATGGAGATTTCCCTCTCCCGATGAGAGGAGCGTTGGTGATGATGATGGTGATGATTTCCCCCTCCCGGAGGGAAGTGTCCCCGGCAGAACAGCTCTGCAGGAGCCCTAGATTGGTTCCGCCAAGGTTCCGCCTCGTGGCGGCGGAGTCTCGTCCCGAAAGGTTGCCTTCTATTTTTTCTCATTGAAAGACTTCATATAGGAGAAGATGGGCGTCGGAGAGCCACCAGGGGGCCCACGAGGTAGGGGGGCGTGCCCTAGGGGGGTGGGGCGCCCCACCCTCATGAGCAGGGTGTGGGCCCCCTGGCCTTCATCTTTGGCGATGATTTTTCTTTATTTATTTTAAGATATTCCTGGAGTTTCAGTACTTTTTTAGTTGCGCAGAATAGGCCTCCAATATTTGCTCCTTTTCCAGCCCAGAATTCCAGCTGCCGGCATTCTCCCTCTTCATGTAAACCTTGTAAAATAAGAGAGAATAGCCATAAGTATTGTGACATAACGTGAAATAACAAGCCATAATGCAATAAATATTGGTATACAAGCATGATGCAAAATGGACGTATCAACTCCCCCAAGCTTAGACCTCGCTTGTCCTCTGGCGAAAAGCCGATAACAATACATATGTCCTCATGTTTAGAGGTAGAGGCGTCGATAAAAATAAAATACGGGCATGAAGGCATCATGATTATTTCCATAATAGCAACATATATAGATTTTGTCATATGATTAGTTATGTTCAAGTGATGATCTTTTCACAAAGCCAAAAGCATGAATCAGAAACATTATTGAGCACCAACAAATTATAACCTCAGTCACTGAAGCAATTGCAATTTATCATAACATCGGAAAGAGTCTATGTCAGAGCTTAAAAGCAAGTCCACATACTCAAGTATCACTTAGTCCTTCATAATTGCTAACACTCACGCGATACTTGTGGTTACGAAGTTTTAATCGGACATAAAGAAAGATAGGGGCTTATAGTTTTGCCCCACAACCTTTTACCTCAAGGGTAATGTCAACAATAATAATCCATGCTCCCCTACATCCAATTAGATATATATATCATGTTCTTTCCAACATGCTGAGCTTGCCAAAGGATAAAATGAAAAAGGAAAGGTGAAGATCACCGTGACTCTTGCATAAGGTAGAGGATAATAATGAAAGACAGGCCCTTCGCAGAGGGAAGCAGAGGTTGTCATGTGCATTTCGGGTTGATGCACAAAATCTTAATGCAAAAGAACGTCACTTTATATTGCCCCTTGTATGTGGACCTTTATTATGCAGTCCGTCGCTTTTATTACGTCCACAACAAGTTCGTACAAAGTTTATTTCTCCACACTAATAAGTCATGCATATTTAGAGAGCAATTTTTATTGCTTGCACCGATGACAACTTGCTGGAAGGATCTTACTCAATCCATAGGTAGATATGGTGGACTCTCATGGCAAAACTGGTTTAAGGGTATTTGGAAGCACAAGTAGTATTTCTACTTGGTGCTGAGAATTTGGCTGGCATGAGGGGGAAAGGCAAGGTCAACACGTTAGAGGATCCATGACAACATAGTTTATCTCAGATATAAGAAAACATAACTCATTATGTTGTCTTCCTTGTCCAACCTCAACTCTTTAGCATGTCATATTTTAGTGAGTGCTCCCAATCATAAAAGATGTCAATGATAATATATCTATATGTGAAACCTCTCTTTCCTTATTACTTCCTATTAATTGCAATGATGACCAAAGCTATATTTGCCAACTCCCAACAACCTTTAATCATCATACTCTTTCTATGTGAAGTCATTACTTTCAATAAGATCAATATGAACTCTTTGATTCTTTTTATTCTTTTTCTTCTATTCACCCAAGATCATGGCAAAATAATCAAGCCCTTGACTCAACACTAATCTTTATTATATAGCTCACGGACTCAATTACAAAGAAGGATCATAAAGCAAAACTCAAAACTAGATCATGCCATGACTTTATTCTACTAAATCAAGATACTACTAAAAGGATCGAACTAAGAAAAACGGTAAAGATAGGAGTTGTGATGGTGATACGATACCAGGGCACCTCCCCCAAGCTTGGTCGTTGCCAAGGGGAGTGCCCATACCCATATGATTATATCCTCGGAGGTGATGGAGGTGGTGATGATGACGGTGGATAATCGCACATCGAGCGTAAAAGTTCCTCCAACTTGCGGATAATGCCCTTGAGCCCAGCAATATGATCCTTCAACAAAATATTCTCCTGTGTAAGATACTTGTTCTGTATGCGGGCTAACTCAATCATCTTGAAAGCTTCAATCTCTGTTGGAGTGAAAAGGTTAGGTAAAGGTTGAGGGATGTCTTCTTCTTTCACCACCGGAGCTTGAACCTCCATGGCCTTCTTGATCCTTTCATCCTTGTTGATCTCTTCTGGTTCCTCTCTTTTCAACTCTATCTTCAATAGCCAAGCATCCTTGTCTTCGTTGTTGGAGGAGGGAGGAGTCATGGTGCTCTAAATCTGCAACGGAAACAGCTCGAAACGAAAATAGAGGATATTTGCGTGATACGAGAGTCAAAACCTTCGGGAGTATATATAATGAATTTTTACCGACCAAAATATGTATCGTGCAAGAAAACGGAGTCCGGAGAGCACACGAGGTGCTCACGAGGTAGGGGGGGGGGCGCCCAGGGGGGTAGGGCGCGCCCTCCACCCTCGTGTAGGCCTCGTGTCCTTCCCGGACTGCCACTTATTTTTCTATTTTTCTAAATATTCGAAAACGGAGAAAATTGCCTGAAAAATTGTTTTGGAGTCGGTTTACTTACCGTAACCCATACCTATTCCTTTTCGGAGTCTGGGACGGGCTGGAAAGTGTCCCTTATGTATTCCTCCGGGGTTACGGTTTCAATAATATTGGTTTCAACATTTATAGGATTACCTGAGATATAGTGTTTGATCCTTTGACCGTTTACCACCTTCGGATTTGTGCCTTCAAAGTTGTTGATTTTTATGGCACCAGAACGATAGACCTCCTCAATAACGTAGGGACCTTCCCATTTAGAGAGAAGTTTTCCTGCAAAAAATCTTAAACGAGAGTTGTATAGCAATACATAATCACCTACATTAAACTCACGCTTCTGTATCCTTTTGTGATGCCATCTTTTAACTTTTTCTTTAAACAACTTGGCATTTTCATAAGCTTGGGTTCTCCATTCATCAAGTGAGCTAATATCAAATAACCTCTTGTCACCGGCAAGTTTGAAATCATAGTTGAGCTCTTTAATAGCCAATATGCCTTATGTTCTAGTTCGAGAGGTAGGTGACATGCTTTTCCATAAACCATTTTATACGGAGACATACCCATAGGATTCTTATATGCAGTTCTATAGGCCCATAATGCGTCATCCAATTTCTTGGACCAATTCTTTCTAGACCTATTAACAGTCTTTTGCAAAATTAATTTGAGCTCTCTATTGCTCAATTCTACTTGACCACTAGACTGCGGGTGATATGGAGATGCAATCCTATGATTAACGTCATATTTAGCAAGCATTTTACGGAAAGCACCATGAATAAAATGTGAACCACCATCAGTCATAAGATATCTAGTGACTCCAAACCTCGGAAAAATAACTTCCTTAAGCATTTTAATAGAAGTGTTATGATCAACACTACTAGTTGGAATAGCTTCTACCCACTTAGTAACGTAATCAACAACAACTAAAATATGTGTCCATTAGAGGCAGGAAAAGGTCCCATATAATCGAAGCCCCAAACATCAAATGGTTCAATAACAAGTGAATAATTCATAGGCATTTCTTGACGTCTACTAATATTACCAATTCTTTGACATTCATCGCAAGACAAAACAAACTTACGGGCATCCTTGAAGAGAGTAGGCCAATAAAAACCAGATTGCAATACCTTATGTGCAGTTCTATCTCCAGCGTGGTGTCCTCCATAAGCTTCAGAGTGACACTTGTGTAGGATCTGTTCCTGTTCATGCTCAGGTACACAATGTCTAATAACACCATCTACTCCTTCTTTATAAAGATGTGGGTCATCCCAAAAGTAATGTCACAAATCATAGAAAAACTTTTTCTTTTGTTGGTATGTGAAGCTAGGTGGTATAAATTTAGCGACAATATAATTAGCATAACCAGCATACCAAGGAGTGCTATGAGAAGTGCTTATGACATTTAATTGCTCATCAAGGAAGCTATCATCAATAGGTAGTGGGTCATCAAGAACATTCTCTAACCTAGATAAGTTATCTGCAACGGGGTTCTCATCTCCCTTTCTATCAACAATATGCAAATCAAATTCTTGCAGCAAGAGAACCCATCTAATAAGTCTAGGTTTTGCATCTTTCTTTTCCATAAGATATTTAATAGCAGCATGATCAGTGTGAATAGTTACTTTAGAATCAACAATATAAGGTCTAAACTTATCGCATGCAAACACAACTACTAAAAGTTCCTTTTTGGTAGTAGCATAATTTAAGTATTTCAAATGCTTCTACACAATCATCATCAAAGACAAATGGTACATCTTTTTGTAATAAATTAGTCAGAGGCCGAGAATTTTTTGAGAAGTCCTTAATGAACCTCCTATAAAGTCCAGCATGACCAAGGAAACTTCTTATACCTTTGATGTACTTGGGACATGGCATCTTTTCAATAGCATCAACCTTGGCTTTATCAACTTTAATACCTCTTTCAGAAACTTTGTGCCCCAAGACAATACCTTCATTAACCATAAAGTGGCACCTTTCCCAATTCAAGACAAGATTAGTTTCTTCACATCTCTGCAAAACTCGAGCAAGATTGCTCAAGCAGTCATCAAAAGAGGAACCATAGACGGAAAAATCGTCCATGAAAACCTCACAAATTTTTTCACAGAAGTCAGAGAATATAGCCATCATGCATCTTTGAAAGGTAGCAGGTGCATTACATAAACCGAAAGGCATACGTCTATAACAAAAGTACCAAAAGGGCATGTAAAAGTAGTCTTTGATTGACCTTTAGCCGACACAAGTATTTGAGAGAAACCAGAATAACCATCTAGAAAGCAATAATGTGTATGTTTGCATAATCTCTCTAGCATTTGATCAATAAAAGGTAAGGGGTAATGATCTTTCTTAGTAGCCTTATTTAATTTGCGGAAATCAATTACCATCATATAACCTGTGATAATTTTTTGCGGAATCAATTCATCTTTGTCATTAGGGACAACAGTAATACCTCCCTTCTTAGGGACAGAATGGATAGGACTTACCCACTGACTATCAGCAACGGGATAAATTATACCTGCCTCCAGAAGCTTGAGTATTTCTTTTCTTACCACTTCTTTCATTTTAGGATTCAAACATCGTTGAGGATCACAAACTGGTTTGGCATCCTCTTCCAAATTTATTTTATGTTGACACAGAGTGGGACTAATGCCCTTAAGATCATCAAGTGTATATCCAATAGCGGCATAGTGCTTCTTCAAAATTTTCAATAATCTTTCTTCTTCATGCTCTGAAAGGTTAGCACTAAAAATAACAGGATATATTTTCTTTTCATCAAGATAAGCATATTTAAGATTATCAGGCAACAGTTTAAGCTCAAACACGGGATCACCCTTGGGTGGAGGAGGATCCCCTAGGATTTCAACAGGCAAATTGTGTTGCAGAATTGGTTCCTGTTTAAAGAATACTTCATCTATTTCCCTTCTTTCATTCATGAACATATCATTTTCATGGTCTAGCAAGTATTGTTCTAAAGGATCACTAGGAGGTACAGCAATAGAAGCAAGACCAATAATTTCATCCTTACTAGGCGATTCTTCCTCACGATGTTGTTTACTAAATTTAGAGAAATTAAACTCATGAACCATATCATCCAAGCCAATAGTAACAACATTCTTTTCGCAGTCTATCTTAGCATTAACAGTATTCAAGAAGGGTCTACCAAATATAATGGGACAAAAACTATCTTGTGGAGAACCAAGAACAAGAAAATCAGCGGGATATTTGGTTTTTCCACACAATACTTCAACATCTCTAACAATTCCCACTGGTGAAATAGTATCTCTATTGGCAAGTTTAATTGTAACATCAATATCTTCTAACTCAGTAGGTGCAATATCATGCATAATTTCTTTGTATAAGTCAATGGGTATTACACTAGCACTAGCACCCATATCACATAAGCCATGATAACAATGATCTCTTATTTTAACAGAAATAACAGGCGCGCCTACCACAGGTCTATGTTTATCTCTAGCACAAGGTTTAGCAATTCTAGCAGTTTCACCCTGGAATTGAATAACATGCCCATCAATATTATCAGACAAGAGATCTTTAACAATATAAATATTGGGTTCTACTTTGACTTGCTCAGGAGGTGTATAAGTTCTAATATTGCTTTTGCGAACAACAGTTGAAGCTTTAGCATGATCCTTCATTCTAACAGGGAAAGGCGGTTTCTCAACATAAGAAGTGGGAACAATAGGATCATTATAAGTGACAGTCTTTTATTCAACTTTAATAGGTGCAGCTACTTTTACTTCTATGTGAGGATGATATTTAAACCACTTCTCCTTGGGGAGATCAACATAAGTAGCAAAGGATTCACAGAAAGAAGCTACTATCTCAGAGTCAAGTCCATATTTAGTGCTAAACTTACGGAAAATATCGGTATACATAAAAGATTTAACACAATCAAACTTAGGTGTCACACCTGACTCCTTACCTTCGTCGAGGTCCCAATATTCAGAGTTGCGTTTAATTCTATCCAATAAATTCCATTTAAATTCGATAGTCTTCATCATAAAAGAGCCCGCACAAGAAGTATCGAGCATGGTGCATTGTAATTAGAAAGCCGAGCATAAAAACTTTGGACAATTACTTCTCTTGGGAGCTCATGATTGGGGCATGAATATAACATTGATTTAAGGCTCCCCCAAGCTTGAGCGATGCTTTCTCCTTCGCGAGGCCAAAAATTATATATATAATTGCGATCACGATGAACAAGATGCATAGGGTAATACTTTTTATGAAATTCCAATTTCAATCTTTAATAGTTCCATGATCTCATATCATCACATAGCGTGTACCATACCAATGCGTCTCCCTTCAAAGATAAAGGGAAGGCCTTCTTCTTAACAACATCACTGGGTATACCTGCAAGCTTAAATGTTCATCAGGATGCCACAAACGTCATCCACATAGCGTAGATGTTCATCAGGATGCTTTGTTCCATCTCCTGTAAAAGTGTTAGCTAGCAGTTTTTCCATCATACCCGAAGGAATCTCAAAAGGAGTTTCATTTTCAATAGGTTCAGTAGGTTGAGTGGGTTGAGGAGCAACTCTTTGCTCTATTGGACGGGGTGAAGATACCCCGAACAGGCCCCTCAGAGAATTACTTTCCATAGTAACAAGTGACAGAAAATTTCAGCACACTAAATAAATTTTTCCTTACGAAATTCCACCTACCAAAGGCGCTTCACTCCCCGGCAACGGCGCTAGAAAAGAGTCTTGATGACCCACAAGATAGGGGATCTATCATAGTCCTTTCGATAAGTAAGAGTGTCGAACCGAACTAGGAGTAGAAGGAAATGATAAGCAGTTTTTAGCAAGGTATTCTCTGCAAGTACTGAAATAAGTGGTAACAGATAGTTTTGTGATAAGATAAATTGTAACGAGCAACAAGTAACAAAAGTAAATAAGGTGCAGCAAGGTGGCCCAATCCTTTTTGTAGCAAAGGACAAGTCTGGACAAACTCTTATAATAGGAAAAACGCTCCCGAGGACACATGGGAATATCGTCAAGCTATATAGTTTTCATCACGTTCATATGATTCACGTTCGGTACTTTGATAATTTGATATGTGGGTGGACCGGTGCTTGGGTACTGCCCTTACTTGGACAAGCATCCCACTTATGTTTAACCTCTATTGCAAGCATCCAGAACTACAACAAAAGTATTAAGGTAAACCTAACCATAGCATGAAACATATGGATCCAAATCAGCCCCTTACGAAGCAACGCATAAACTAGGGTTTAAGCTTCTGTCACTCTAGCAACCCATCATCTACTTATTACTTCCCAATGCCTTCCTCTAGGCCCAAATAATGGTGAAGTGTTATGTAGTCGATGTTCACATAACACCACTAGAGGCTAGACAACATACATCTTATCAAAATATCGAACGAATACCAAATTCACATGACTACTAATAGCAAGACTTGTCCCTTGTCCTCAGGAACAAACGTAACTACTCACAAAGCATATTCATGTTCATAATCAGAGGGGTAATAATGTGCATAAAGGATCTGAACATATGATCTTCCACCAAATAAACCAACTAGCATCAACTACAAGGAGTAATCAACACTACTAGCAACCTACTAGCACCAATCCCGGACTTGGAGACAAGAATTGGATACAAGAGATGAACTAGGGTTTGGAGATGAGATGGTGCTGGTGAAGATGTTGATGGAGATTGCCCTCTCCCGATGAGAGGAGCGTTGGTGATGGCGATGGTGATGATTTCCCCCTCCCGGAGGGAAGTGTCCCCGGCAGAACAACTCTGCCGCAGCCCTAGATTGGTTCCGCCAAGGTTCCGCCCGTGGCGGCGGAGTCTCATCCAAAGGTTGCCTTCTATTTTTTTCTCATCGAAAGACTTCATATAGGAGAAGATGGGCGTCGGAGAGCCACCAGGGGGCCCACGAGGTAGGGGGGCGCGCCCCAGGGGGGGTGGCGCCCCCCTTCCTCATGAGCAGGGTGTGGCCCCCCTGGCCTTCATCTTTGGCGATGATTTTTCTTTATTTATTTTAAGATATTCCGTGGAGTTTTAGGACTTTTGGAGTTGCGCAGAATAGGCCTCCAATATTTGCTCCTTTTCCAGCCCAGAATTCCAGCTACCGGCATTCTCCCTCTTCATGTAAACCTTGTAAAATAAGAGAGAATAGCCATAAGTATTGTGACATAACGTGAAATAACAAGCCATAATGCAATAAATATTGGTATAAAATCATGATGCAAAATGGACGTATCAAATTCCACTAGTATTGTCACAAAATATTTTCATTGGACCCGATGCACTAGGTATGACACCTAGATCGGATATGAACTCCTTCATCCAGACTCCTTCATTTGCTGCTTCCAAAGCAGCTATGTACTCCGCTTCACACGTAGATCCCGCCACGACGCTTTGCTTAGAACTACACCAACTGACAGCTCCACTATTCAATATAAACACGTATCCGGTTTGTGAATCAGAGTCATCCGGATCAGTGTCAAAGCTTGCATCGACGTAACCATTTACGGCGAGCTCTTTGTCACCTCCATAAACGAGAAACATATCCTTAGTCCTTTTCAGGTATTTCAGGATGTTCTTGACCGCTGTCTAGTGATCCACTCCTGGATTACTTTGGTACCTCCCTGCTAAACTAATAGCAAGGCACACATCAGGTCTGGTCCACAACATTGCATACGTGATAGAGCCTACGACTGAAGCATAGGGAACACCTTTCATTTTCTCTCTATCTTTTGCAGTGGTCGGGCATTGAGTCTGACTCAACTTCACACCTTGTAACACAGATAAGAACCCTTTCTTTGCTTGATCCATTTTGAACTTCTTCAAAACTTTATCAAGGTATGTGCTTTGTGAAAGTCCAATTAAGCGTCTTGATCTATCTCTATAGATCTTGATGCCTAATATATAAGCAGCTTCACTGAGGTCTTTCATTGGAAATTTTTTATTCAAGTATCCTTTTATGCTATCTAGAAATTCTATATCATTTCCAATTAACAATATGTCATCCACATATAATATTAGAAATGCTACAGAGCTCCCACTCACTTTCTTGTAAATACAGGCTTCTCCAAAAGTCTGTATAAAACCATATGCTTTGATCACACTATCAAAACATTTATTCCAACTCTGAGATTCTTGCACCAGTCCATAAATGGATCGCTGGAGCTTGCACATTTTGTTAGCATCCTTTGGATCGATAAAACCTTCAGGTTTCATCATATACAACTCTTCTTCCAGAAATCCATTCAGGAATGCGGTCTTTATATCCATTTGCCAAATTTCATAATCATAAAATGCGGCAATTGCTAACATGATTCAGACGGACTTAAGCATCGCTATGGGTGAGAAGGTCTCATCGTAGTCAACTCCTTGAACTTTTCGAAAACCATTCGCAACAAATCGAGCTTTGTAGACAGTAACATTACCGTCAGCGTCAGTCTTCTTCTTGAAGATCCATTTATTCTCGATGGCTTGCTGATCACCGGGCAAGTCAACCAAAGTCCATACTTTGTTCTCATACATGGATCCCATCTCAGATTTCATGGCCTCAAGCCATCTCGTGGAATCTGGGCTCATCATCTCTTCCTCATAGTTTGTAGGTTCGTCATGGTCAAGTAACATGACTTCCAGAATAGGATTACCGTACCACTTTGGTGTGGATCTTACTCTGGTTGACCTACGAGGTTCGGTAGTAACTTGATCTGAAGTTACATGATCATCATCATTAGCTTCCTCACTAATTGGTGTAGGAGTCACATGAACAGATTTCTGTGATGAACTACTTTCCGATAAGGGAGCAGGTACAGTTACCACATCAAGTTATACTTTCCCCCCAGTCACTTCTTTCGAGAGAAACTCCTTATCTAGAAAGGATCCATTCTTAGCAACAAATGTCTTGCCTTCGGATCTGTGATAGAAGGTGTACCCAACAGTCTCCTTTGGGTATCCTATGAAGACACATTTCTCTGATTTGGGTTCGAGCTTATTAGGTTGAAGCTTTTTCACATAAGCATCACAGCCCCAAACTTTAAGAAACGACAACTTTGGTTTCTTCCAAACCATAGTTCATAAGGTGTCGTCTCAACGGATTTAGATGGTGACCTATTTAACGTGAATGCAGCCGTCTCTAAAGCATAACCCAAAAACGATAGCGGTAAATCAGTAAGAGACATCATAGATCACACCATATCTAGTAAAGTACGATTATGATGTTCGGACATACCATTACGCTGTGGTGTTCCGGGTGGCGTGAGTTGCGAAACTATTCCGCATTGTTTCAAATGAAGACCAAACTCGTAACTCAAATATTCCCCTCCACGACCAGATCGTAGAAACTTTATTTTCTTGTTACGATGATTTTCCACTTCACTCTGAATATTTTTGAACTTTTCAAATGTTTCAGACTTATGTTTCATCAAGTATATATACCCATATCTTCTCAAATCATCTGTGAAGGTGAGAAAATAACGATACCCGCCGTGAGCTCAGCATTCATCGGACCACATACATCAGTATGTATGATTTCCAATAAATCTGTTGCTCGCTCAATTGTTTCGGAGAACGGTTGAGGGAGTCCCGGATTAGAGGGTGTCCGGATAGCCGGACTATGACCTTTGGCCGGACTCCTGGACTATGAAGATACAAGATTGAAGACTTCGTCCCGTGTCCGGATGGGACTTTCCTTGGCGTGGAAGGCAAGCTTGGCGATACAGATGTATAGATCTCCTCCCATTGTAACCGACTCTGTGTAACCCTAGCCCTCTCCGGTGTCTATATAAACCGGAGGGTTTTAGTCCGTAGGACGAACGACAATCATACCATAGGCTAGCTTCTAGGGTTTAGCCTCTCTGATCTCGTGGTGGATCCACTCTTGTACTACCCATATCATCAATATTAATCAAGCAGGAGTAGGGTTTTACCTCCATCGAGAGGGCCCGAACCTGGGTAAAAACATTGTGTCCCTTGTCTCCTGTTACCATCCGCCTAGACACACAGTTCGGGACCCCTACACGAGATCCGCCAGTTTTGACTCTAACATTGGCGCTTTCATTGAGAGTTCCGCTGTGCCGTCGCCATCAGGAAGGATGCCTCATCCCGTCTTTAAGGACGGCGCTGTTGCTAAAGGAGCTTTGGCTACCGGTCAAACTCTCTGGCTAGGCGGTTTTCTTATGACCGCCTGTTCGACCGCCGCGCCGACGATGACTTCTCGGGTCATCGAAAGCAATCTCCACGTCAACTCGGAACTCGCCGAGCAGTTAGATCCGATGGAGCTCTCTTCCTTAAACGAGCTCTTGGATCGCATCGCCGCCCTGGGAGTCGCTACAGACTACGATCAGATTGGGCTTAAGCCCGATCCAAGAGAGATTAACTCTCCCCAGGTCACCCACTACGTCGCAGTGGTGGAGGAACAATGCGGCAAATCTTCACCCATCTTAAGGACTAGTTATGTCCGGATTCCCGATCCCTCCAAGCCGGATACCCGCGGAGGGGAGGATGTCACTCAAGCCCTGAACCTAAAGTCAGGCGGCAGGCTAGATTCACTGGACAACATCCAAGAACCCAAGCTTCCGAGTTCGGAAACTCCTTGACCCCTGAGTCTTAGATTGGGCGAGGTTCCGGATTTAACTCCACCCGCCCACCCAAATATAAGGGATCTATCCCAAATTCGGCAACAGCCCACAGAAACAGTACACCATTACTGGGCCAGATTCCTCCTGGTTATGAACAGGATAGAGGACTGCCGCGAGGAGGATGCAATTTCATTCTTCTGCAATAATTGCACGGACAACGGAATCCTCAACGCCATAAGTCGCCATGAAATTACACGCTTCGCCGACTTGGCATCTATAGTACAAAAGTACTGTGCGATGGAAAACGTCTGGAAAACTGAAATAAAATTCTGGGACAATCCGGCCCTGAATACAACTCCAGTCTGAAATAAAAGGGCGCATTATCGCCAGGCACCTGGGCTAAACACCAAAAAGCAAAAACCCTCTGTAGGGTATGGAGCCGTACTGGAGGGATGGCTCAATGAACCCTGTAAAATTCATAGTACAGAGGGCGCCACACCAACTCATAGCCTTAGAGCATGTTGGATACTCCGGCAGGTGGCCAGAAGTGGCGAGGAGCTTTTAACTCCAGAATCCGCAGAGCACCAGCCCCAGGGAGACCAGTACGGTATCAACAGTCTTCGAGACTTTCGCATCAAATAATATGCGGAAACGAACACTCCGCAGCCTTACCGAAGTCTACCAAGTAGCAACAATAAACCGATGGAGTTACACGGCTATTACCTTTAATGCCAGTGATGAACCTAAATTCCGAACAGCCCGAGCACCAGCCGCATTGGTCCTCAGTCCGATAGTGGACGACTTTCGCCTTACGAAGGTACTCATGGACGGTGGCAGCGGATTGAACCTCATTTATGAGGAAACCCTTCGAAAAATGGAAATACATTGGAGCCGCATTGAGCGAAGCAACACCACCTTTAGAGGAATAATCCCCAGTCGGGAAGCGTGCTGTACAGGAAAAATCACACTGGATGTGGTGTTCGGCACACCGGATAATTACAGGTCCGAGGAGGTCACATTTCAAGTGGCCCCGTTCAGCATCGGATACCACGCTCTATTAGGGCGAGAGGCATGCACAATTTTTAAGCTATACCCCATTACGGGTACATGAAGCTCAAAATGCCTGGACCCAACGGAATCATCACTCTTGCTAGTGACCCGGACATAGCACTCCGCGCCGAAAACAAGACAGCCGCACTGGCCCTCGAGGCACTATCTGAAGCCCTAGCGGCCAAAGAACTGACTGCGCTGCGCTCCATGGTGAACAGGGACGACATGATACTCGATAAAAGATCCAAGTCCACCTCCTTTAAACCGGCGAACGAAATAGTCAAATTCCAAGTCCATCCAACGGACCCTACAAAAACGGCCTCCATCGGGGCACAATTAAACCCTGATGTAGACGCCGCACTACGAGAATTCCTACACGAAAATTGGGACATTTTTGCCTGGCACCCTTCAGACATGCCAGGAATCCAACGTAGGCTGGCCAAGCACAGCCTAAACATCCTAAAAGGATTCAAGCCCGTCAAGCAGGCTCTTCGGCGTTTCTCCGAGCCTAAGAGACAAGCCATGGGAGAGGAGCTAGCCAAACTACTGGAGGCCGGATTCATCAGAGACATAAAACATCCGGACTGGCTAGAAAACTTGGTGATGGTACCAAAGAAGGACAAATCCTGGCGCCTATGCGTCGATTTCAAGGACCACAACAAGGCTTGCCCAAAGGATCCCTTCCCCCTCCCCCACATCGACCAAATTATCGATGCTACCGCAGGACATGATTCATTGTGTTTCCTCGACGCATACTCCGGCTACCATCAAATTAAGATGGCAGAGCCAGACCAAGCCGCAATTGCATTCATCACCCCATACGGCCCATTCTGCTTCAACACAATGCCCTTCGGGCTCAAAAACGCCGGCGCAACATATCAGCGCATGATTTAGACATGTCTGGCAAACCAGATCGGCAAAACAGTGGAGGCATACATAGATGACGTGGTCGTCAAAACCAAGCATGTCGAAACTCTAGTAGACGACTTGAGGCTCACATTCGATAACCTCTGAGCATATGACATCAAGCTTAACCCGGAAAAATGTGTTTTCGGCATACCAGCCGGAAAGCTCTTGGGCTTCATTGTATCCGGTAGAGGAATTGAAGCAAACCCAACCAAGATCCGAGCTCTGTCACAATTGGATATTCCAAAGGACCTCAAACAAATACAAAAATTGACTGGATGCGTGGCGGCTCTAAGCCGCTGCATCTCCCGCTTGGGAGAAAAGGCATTACCCTTTATCGCCTCCTCCGGTGCACCGAACACTTCGAGTGGACGGACGCTGCCACGGCTGGACTCGAAGAAATAAAAGCCATATTGGCAACAAACCCGGTCCTGGTCATGCCTAACATCGGCGAACCAATGCTATTATAGATTGCAACAACTCATCAAGTTGTAAGCGCAGTGCTCGTCGTCGAACGAGAAACGGACGGACACAAATTCCCCCTTCAAAAACCCGTTTACTACGTGTCCACTGTCCTCACTCCATGCAAGTCACGGTACCTGCATTATCAAAAGATAGCGTACGCGGTGTTTATGGCATCCCGGAAGCTGCGACACTACTTTCAAGAGTGTTCGATAACAGTAGCCTCCGAAGTACCTCTTAACGATATTATAAACAACCGCGACACGATGGGCCGGATTGCCAAATGGGCAATTGAGCTCCTCCCGTTCGACATAACCTATAAGCCACGGTGGGCTATCAAGTCGCAAGTTTTGGCCGACTTCGTCGCCGAATGGACTGAAGCCGAACTCCCTAAAGAGTACGGCACATATTCCAACTGGATCATGCACGTCGACGGCTCCAAAATGTTAGCGGGTCTGGGGGCTGGCGTCGTTCTGATGTCCCCAACAGGAGATACAGTTCAATATGTACTCCAGATAATGTATACGGACTCTAACAACGCAGCCGAATACGAGGCCCTTCTACATGGTCTCCGGATGGCAGTCTCCATGGGCATCCAATGCCTAGAGGTGCATGGGGATTCAAACCTCGCGATATCCCAAATAAATGGAGACTTTGATGCCAAGGATCCGAAAATGGCAGCTTCTCGCAACGCCGTCCTAAAAATATCAGCTCGGTTCGAGGGGCTCGAATTTCACCATATAGCCCGGGAGAACAATCAGGCAGCAGAAGTCTTGGCACGCATCGGCGCAAAGCGCGATTCAGTCCCCCCCAACATTTTCTAGGAGAGGCTATTCAAGCCATCTGTACAATGGGAAGGGGAATCCGGAAATAACAGCCCGGACCCAGTCGCACCGCCCGACACCGAACATTCTGACACAACGGGAGGCTCTGCCAACGAAGTAACATCCTCAGCCCACGTAATAATGGCAGTCATTGCCCCGTGGACAGAACCATTCCTAGCCTACCTAACTAGGCAGGAACTTCCCGAGGACCAAAACGAGGCACGCTGCATAGTGCGGCGATCTAAAGCCTATAAAGTCCATGAAGGAGAGCTTTATAAGAAAAGCACCACCGGAGTCCTTCAAAGGCGTATCTTCGAGGAGGAAGGGCGGAATCTTCTGGCTGAAATTCATGACGGACTCGGCGAGCACCACGCCGCAGCCCGGCCCCTTGTAAGCAAGGCCTTCCGTACAGGATTTTATTGGCCGATGGACCGGGCAGATGCTCAGGACTTAGTCCAACGATGCATCGGTTGCCAACTATTTGCTAACCAAAGCCATATGCCACCCACCGCCCTCCAAACTATACCCATTGATAACCCACAAGTATAGGGGATCGCAACAGTTTTCGATAAGTAAGAGTGTCGAACCCAACGAGGAGCTAAAGGTAGAACAAATATTCCCTAAAGTTCTATCGACCACCGATACAACTCTACGCACGCTTGACGTTCGCTTTATCGGAAACAAGTATGAAACTAGAAGTACTTTGTAGGTGTGATAAGATAGGTTTGCAAGATAATAAAGAGCATGTAAACATAAACTAGGGGCTGTTTAGATAAAGATGCAAGAAAGTAAATATAGCGAGTGTGGAAAAGTGGTGGTAGGAGTTGTGAAATTGTCCCTAAGCGATTGACTATGTTACTAGACCGATAATCACTATTGCAATTCTATTTGAGGGAGAGGCATAAGCTAACATACTTTTCTCTACTTGGATCATATGCACTTATGATTGGAACTCTAGCAAGCATCCGCAACTACTAAAGATTCATTAAGGTAAAACCCAACCATAGCATTAAGGCATCAAGTCCCCTTTTATCCCATACGTAAACAACCTACTTACTCGGGTCTGTGCTTCTGTCACTCATGCCACCCACCATAGGCAAATCATAAACATATTGCCAACCCTACAGCGGGAATCCCTCACGCTTGCGCGACACGGAGAGCACCATAGGACAGCACCAATAATAAAACATGCAACTCAAACCAATCATAGCAGTTCATCAATCACCGATAGGACAATAGAAATCTACTCAGAGATCATAGGATGGCAACACATCATTGGATAATAATATGAAGCATAAAGCACCATGTTCAAGTAGAGGGTACAGCGGGTTGCGGGAGAGTAGACCACTGTATATAGAAGGGGGAAGGTGATGGAGATGTTGGTGAAGATGACGGCGGTGTTGGTGAAGATCGCGGTGATGATGATGGCCCCCGGCAGCGCTCCGGCGCCACCGGAAGCAAGGGGGAGAGAGGCCCCCTTCTTCTTCTTCTTCCTTGACCTCCTCCCTAGATGGGAGAAGGGTTTCCCCTCTGTTCCTTGGCTCCCTTGGCGTGGGAGGGGCGAGAGCCCCTCCGTGATTGGATCTATCTCTCTGTTTCTGCGTTCTCTGCGTTTCCTGATTCTACCCCTTCACCGTTTCCTTTATATCTGGAGATCCGTAACTCCGATTGGGGTGAATCTTTCGCCCAGATCTTTTTCATAAAATTAGCTTTCTTGCGCCAGAAGAAGAGTGTGAACCGCCTTACGGGTGGACCACGAGGGTCAGGGGCGCTCCTGGGGGGGAGGGCGCACCACCCTACCTCGTGATCACCCCGGACACCGTTTCGCGTTGATTCCACTTCCCAAAAATCATAAATATTCCAAAAAAAATCTCCGTCCATTTTTATCCTGTTTGGACTCCGTTTGATATTGGGTTTCTGCGAAACAAAAAACATGCAACTGACAGGAACTGGCACTGGGCACTGGATCAATATGTTAGTCCCAAAAATAATATAAAAAGTTGGCAAAAAGTATATGTAAGTGAATAATATTGGCATGGAACAATCAAAAATTATAGATACGACGGAGACGTATCAGCATCCCCAAGCTTAATTCATGCTCGTCCTCAAGTAGGTAAATGATAAAAAAGAATAATTTTTGATGTGGAATGCTACCTAGCATAATCTTGATCATATGTCTAATCATGGCATGAATATTAAGACACGAGTGATTCAAAGCAATAGTCTATCATTTGACATAAAAACAATAATACTTCGAGCGTACCAATAAAGCAATAATGTATTTTCAAAACAACATGGCCAAAGAAAGTTATCCCTACAAAATCATATAGTCTGGCTAAGCTCTATCTTCATCACACAAAACATTTAATCATGCACAACCCCGATGACGAGCCAAGCAATTGTTTCATACTTTAATAATCTCAAACTTTTTCAACTTTCATGCAATACATGAGCGTGAGCCATGGATATAGCACTATAGGTGGAATAGAATATGATGGTGGGGGTTATGTGGAGAAGGCAAAAAAGGAGAAAGTATCACATCGACTAGGCGTATCAACGGGCTATGGAGATGCCCATCAATAGATATCAATGTGAGTGAGTAGGGATTTCCATGCAACGGATGCACTAGAGCTATAAGTGTATGGAAGCTCAAACTGAAACTAAGTGGGTGTGCATCCAACTTGCTTGCTCATGAAGACCTCGGGCATTTGAGGAAGCCCATCATCGGAATATACAAGCCAAGTTCTATAATGAAAATTCCCACTAGTATATGAAAGTGAAAGCATAGGAGGCTCTCTATACGAAGAACATGGTGCTACTATGAAGCACAAGTGTGGTAAAAGGATAGTAACATTGCCCCTTCTCTCTTTTTCTCTCATATATTTTTTTATTTTTTTATTTTTTTATTATTTTTTTAATTTTTTTGGTGGGCTTCTTTGGCCTCTTTTTTATTTGGGCTTCTTTGGCCTCTTTTATTTTTCATAAAGTCCGGAGTCTCATCCCGATGTGGGGGAATCATAGTCTCCATCATCATTTCCTCACTGGGGCAATGCTCTAATAATGATGATCATCACACTTTTATTTACTTACAACTCAATATCTGGAACAAAGATATGACTCTATATGAATGCCTCCGGCGGTGTACCGGGATGTGCAATGATCTAGCATAGCAATGACATCAAAAAATGGACAAGCCATGAAAACATCATGCTAGCTATCTTACGATCATGCAAAGCAATATGACAATGAATGCTCAAGTCATGTATATGATGATGATGGAAGTTGCATGGCAATATATCTCGGAATGGCTATGGAAATGCCATGATAGGTAGGTATGGTGGCTGTTTTGAGGAAGATATAATGAGGCTTATGTGTGATAGAGCGTATCGTATCACGGGGTTTGGATGCACCGGCGAAGTTTGCACCAACTCTCAAGGTGAGAAAGGGCAATGCACGGTACCGAAGAGGCTAGCAATGATGGAAGGGTGAGAGTGCGTATAATCCATGGACTCAACATTAGTCATAAAGAACTCATATACTTATTGCAAAAATTAAGAAGTCATCAAAAACCAAAGCACTAGACGCATGCTCCTAGGGGGATAGATTGGTAGGAAAAGACCATCGCTCGTCCCCGACTGCCACTCATAAGGAAGACAATCAATAAATAAAATTGTGCTCTGACTTCATCACAAAGCGGTTCACCATACGTGCATGCTATGGGAATCACAAACCTCAACACAAGTGTCTCTACAATCCACAACCACCCACTAGCATGACTCTAATATCACCACCTTTATATCGCAAAACTATTGCAAGGAATCAAACATATCATATTCAGCGATCTACAAGTTTATGTAGGATTTTATGACTAACCATGTGAATGACCAATTCATGTCATCTCTCTAAATGGATATAAGTGAAGCAAGAGAGTTTAATTATTTCTAGAAAAGATATGTCCACGGTCTAACAAATATAAGTGAAGCAAAAGAGCATTCTACAAATGGCGGTTTTCTATGTGAAGAGAAACAGGCAATCCAAACTTCAAATGATATAAGTGAAGCACGTGAAGCATTCTATGAAGCCATACTCAGAAGATTTAAGTGAAGTGCAATGAGAATTCTATAAATCAACCAAGGATTATCTCATACCAGCATGGTGCATAAAAGAAAAATGAAACCTAAATGCAAAAGACGCTCCAAGATTTTTACATATCACATGAATGAAACGAATCCGAAAACATACCGATATTTGTTGAAGAAAGAGGGGATGCCTCCCCAGCATCCCCAAGCTTAGACGCTTGAGTCTCCTTGAATATTTACTTGGGGTGCCTCTGGCATCCCCAAGCTTGAGCTCTTGCCTCTCTTCCTTCTTCTCACATCGAAACATCCTCGATTAGACACTACATCCACACAAAACTTCAACAGAAAACTCGGTAAGATCTGTTAGTATAATAAAGCAAATCACCACTCTAAGTACTGTTGCAAACCAATTCATATTTTGTTTTTGCATTATGTCTACTGTAATATAACTTTTTCATGGCTTAACCCACTGATATAAATTGATAGATTCATCAAAACAAGCAAACTATGCATCAAAAACAGAATCTGTCAAAAACAGAATAGTCTGTAGCAATATGAACATCCGCCATACTTCTGGTACCCCACAAATTCTACAAAAATTAGGAAAAATAAAAAAGTTGTATATCAAGACAGTGCAAAAGGAATCAGAACCAATTGACGTTCCAGTTAAAAATTTAAAATTGCGCAGTACAGCCAAAGTTTCTGTTCTGCACCATACAAACCAACAAGCATTGTAAACATCCTAAAGGCAAACCTTAGCACATTATTTTTAAATACAATGGAATTGTACAAGGGGATAATTATTTTTGATGAAAATTTTTTGTAATCAGGATTCACAAAGTTTCGAGCATGAACAAAGTTCAAGGAGCTCTCCCACTTCAACAATGCTTGTCTTTCTCACTTTCACTTTCCTTTTTGAAAAGTTTTTAGGTTCCCCTCTTTATTTTTGTGTTTTTAAACTATATAAAAGCACTATAGAAATAAATGACTCTCTAAAACTTCCGGGTTGTCTCCCTGGCAGCGCTTTCTTTAAAGCCATTAAGCTAGGCATTTAGTGCTCAAGTAATGAATCCACCTGGATCCCAAGGTATATCAAAGCCAATTTTAATTAACAATGATTTGTAATTTAGTAATGAGCACAAAGTAACATATATCATGTAATGACGAAGTCTAACTCTCTTCCTATGCATCGGCATGTCATAAAAGAACAATTCATGCACACATAGTAAAGGCCAATGCATAGTATAAACAGTTTCTTGCAATTTCATAGTATGGGAAACATAGAGAGGTGGAGAAATAGTTCCTCTCTCATAATAATTGCAAGTAGGAGCAACAAGCACATGCATATTACATTCATCAAAATCATCATGTGCAATGGTAAAAGGCAACCCATCAATACAATCCTTAATAAGCATAAACTTCTCCGATAAAGTGTAGTAGGGAGAATTCAAAAAGATAATAGGACTATCATGCGTGGGTGCAATAGCAACAATTTCATGTTTAACATAAGGAACTATAGCAAGTTCATCTCCATAAGCATAATTCATATTGGCATCTCGGCCACAAGCATAGCAAGCATCATCAAAAAGGGATATTTCAAACAAATTCAAGGGATCATAGCAATCATCATAGCAATCATCCTTCGGTAAGAACGAACGGGAATTAAATAATGTATGAGTTGGAGGGTTACTCTCATTAGAAGGTGGGCACGGGTAGCTAATCCGCTCTTTGTCCTTTTGTTCTTCGCTCTCCTCGTCATCTTTTTCATCCAATGAGCTCACCATTTCATCAATTTCTTCTTGCATAGCTTCCTGCAAAATATTAGTCTCTTCTTGGACATCGTTGACTTTCTTCATAAAAGCATTAATATAGTAATTGTATTCATAATTTTCATAGCAATATCGAAGTATAGCAAGATTTTCCGGCCTATAACCATCATCATCAAAAGCTTCATACTTTTCAAACAAAGCTTCAATATCATATGCAGCCTTAAAAGCAGCAAATTCTTCTATTTGTTCCACATCATAGTAATCATATATACCATTAGCATAGGAAGCTAAGGTTTCATTATCGTTAAATTTGCATGAAAAGGGGAGGTGTGGAGCCTCCATCCTAGAGCAACAAGTAATATCATATCTCAAGCATAGATTCCAGGCATACCAGCGCAACATAATAAATTGATCCCTTAATAGTTTCCCTTTTTGTGTCGAGCGATAATCCCTAAAGTATTCACGTTGATCCAACGTTACTCCCATTATAAAGTTGAATGGGGTTTTCTCAGGATTATCAAAGTAGTACAAAATATTTTTCTCATGATGAGAATCGAGGGTTTTAGGAGTTACCCATCCTCATGAGTAGCAAGTACACCTAATTTTTTTGGTATTTTGTGTTCCATATCCATAACTAAAGATAGAGAACAACTAAGAACAGCAAATAAAAATTACTTAGTGATAAAGCAAACAAGCACACACGAGAATATTCACCCCACGCTATGACTCCCCGGCAACGGCGCCGGAAAAAGGTCTTGATAACCCACAAGTATAGGGGATTACAACAGTTTTCGATAAGTAAGAGTGTCATACCCAACGAGGAGCTAAAGGTAGAACAAATATTCCCTAAAGTTCTATCGACCACCGATACAACTCTACGCATGCTTGATGTTCGCTTTACCGGAAACAAGTATGAAACTAGAAGTACTTTGTAGGTGTGATAAGATAGGTTTGCAAGATAATAAAGAGCATGTAAACATAAACTAGGGGCTGTTTAGATAAAGATGCAAGAAAGTAAATATAGCGAGTGTGGAAAAGTGGTGGTAGGAGTTGTGAAATTGTCCCTAAGCAATTGACTATGTTACTAGACCGATAATCACTATTGCAATTCTATTTGAGGGAGAGGCATAAGCTAACATACTTTTCTCTACTTGGATCATATGCACTTATGATTGGAACTCTAGCAAGCATCCGCAACTACTAAAGATTCATTAAGGTAAAACCCAACCATAGCATTAAGGCATCAAGTCCCCTTTTATCCCATACGTAAACAACCTACTTACTCGGGTCTGTGCTTCTGTCACTCACGCCACCCACCATAAGCAAATCATAAAAATATTGCCAACCCTACAGTGGGAATCCCTCACGCTTGCGCGACACGGAGAGCACCATAGGACATCACCAATAATAAAACATGCAACTCAAACCAATCATAGCAATTCATCAATTACCGATAGGACAATAGAAATCTACTCAGACATCATAGGATAGCAACACATCATTGGATAGTAATATGAAGCATAAAGCACCATGTTCAAGTAGAGGGTACAACGGGTTGAGGGAGAGTGGACCGCTGGATATAGAAGGGCGAAGGTGATGGAGATGTTGGTGAAGATGACGGCGGTGTTGGTGAAGATCGCGGTGATGATGATGGCCCCCGGCAGCGCTCCGGCGCCACCAGAAGCAAGGGGGAGAGAGGCCCCCTTCTTCTTCTTCTTCCTTGACCTCCTCCCTAGATGGGAGAAGGGTTTCCCATCTGTTACTTGGCTCCCTTGGCGTGGGAGGGGCGAGAGCCCCTCCGAGATTGGATCTATCTCTCTGTTTCTGCGTTCTCTGCGTTTCCTGATTCTACCCTTTCACCGTTTCCTTTATATCTGGATATCCGTAACTCCGATTGGGGTGAATCTTTCGCCCAGATCTTTATCATAAAATTAGCTTTCTTGCGCCAAAATAAGAGCGTCAACCGCCTTATGGGTGGACCACGAGGGTCAGGGCGCGCCTGGGGGAGGGCGCGCCCCCTACCTCGTGACCACCCCAGACACCGTTTCGCGTTGATTCCACTTCCCAAAAATCATAAATATTCCAAAAAAAATCTCCGTCCGTTTTTACCCCGTTTGGACTCCGTTTGATATTGGGTTTCTGTGAAACAAATGCAACAGACAGGAACTGGCACTGGGCACTGGATCAATATGTTAGTCCCAAAAATAATATAAAAAGATGCCAAAAAGTATATGAAAGTGAATAATATTGGCATGGAACAATCAAAAAATATAGATACGATGGAGACGTATCACCCATCACCTGGCCCTTCGCGGTCTAGGGGCTTGACATGGTTGGACCCCTTAAAGGAGGAACCCACAAGCAAAAATACTTACTGGTCATTGTGGACAAATTCACCAAATGGATAGAGGCCAAGCCTGTTAAGATGGCCGAATCCGGACTGGTGATAGACTTCATATCAGGGGTTGTACACCATTATGGCGTCCCCCACAGCATCATCACTGATAACGGCACAAACTTTACGGCCGACGATGTCAAACTCTAGTGCAAAAATATGGGCATGAAGCTCGACTACGCTTCAGTCTATCACCCACAAACTAACGGTCAAGTCGAGCGAGAAAATGGTCTAATCATGAGCGGCATCAAACCTAGATTAGTGCGGTCCCTCAAGGAATCTAACACGCACTAGGTAGAGGAGCTCGACTCCGTACTCTGGGGGCTGCGGACCATGCCGAATCGCACCACCGGATTTACACCATTCTTTATGGTATACGACGCAGAGGCAGTTCTGCCCTGCGACATAATTCATGACTCACCTTGCGTGCGCATGTACGAAGAAAGAGAAGCCGAACTCGATCGGCAGGACAGTTTGGACGCCTTGGAGGAGGAGCGTGACGTGGCAAAAGCCTGTTCCGCATTCTATCAACAGCAAGCTCGAAGATATCAAAGCAGAGAAGTACGGGCCAAAACTTACAATGTTGGCGAGTTAGTTCTGCGCCTGCCGGACAAGAAAAAGGACAAACTCAAGCCCAAATGGGAAGGTCCCTATATAATTGACCAAGTCCTGACTGGTGGAGTGTACCGCCTGTGAAATGCATCGGATAACCGACTGGAGCCGAACCCATGGAACACGGCCTGTCTATGAAGATTCTACGCCTAGCGCCGGACTCTGTGTTCGTCTCCTTCCTCTGTCTATTTTTTTACACATTAGTTTTCTTATATTTCTCTCCTTCTCCCTCTTCTTCTCTTACAGCCTTTAAGGGCTCGTTTGCGCATTGTTCGCACACAATTGATGCGCTATCCGTGCTCATTATACCTGGGGGCTTCTTTAACAGAAGCTTGTTTATACGGGCCTCATACCTGACACATGTGTCATACTTCCACATGTACCTTTTATTCACCATTATATGCATCGATATGACTTAAGTTTTGGCCAAGCTGGGTTGCCTGGCTCCTGTGCTTACCCCTACATTCCTGATTGTTCGGCTAGGCGGTAAAGGGAGCACCTCTGCGATTGTTACTGCTGGGTCAGCCAGATGTGTACCTCAGACTGGGTGAAGCCAAAAGCTAGCGTTCTTAAGGGAATATTCGGTCAGTGAACTAAAAGATGATTTCTCACTCGTTTATTTATCCGCCCCCAGATGTTTTTCTGCTTTTTTCGCAGTCCGGACATGCATTTTAGTGCATGCCTCCCAGGGAAAGGAACCCCTAACGGAACTATTCTCCCTGGAAGATGTTTCTTACTAACCACGTAATATAACATAACTAGTTGGGCACTTGTCTGTTAAAGCACTAATGACCCCTACGCCTGGTCTCCACGCATGCCCCGGTTCTTACATAACCGAGAGGGTATTCGGACACACTCCAGACTATTGGGTCCAGAGGTTGAAGCGAAAAGGTCCGCAATGACAAACGATCTACAATCCGGCTAGAAGGCATTTTACATGTCATCTTAAATTACATAGTCAATTTGACTGGGTATATTCTTCTTCAATACCATCCAACAGGCTCTCTAATTTACAGTCCTGTTGGGAATACTTGGTGGCCAACTCTACCTGGCCGTACACTAAACTGTCAGGGATCTCCTTCCCATCGGGCCCCACAGGTCCGACCTCGGCCATGTGGTTTGGGTCAGCCTTCGTGTACCGCATCTTCACCATGGCCCATGCCTCCTTGGCGCCTTGACGGCAGGCCGATATCTTCCATAATCAGAAGTGCCACCGCGCTCCCTTTAGCTTCTCTGCAAGCTCTCCAAGGCCTTCGGGCATGGAGACGGATGGCCACAAGGCCTGGGCGACGCCTTGCATCACCTGCCGAACCTATTCATGCAGTTGTGAGAGCTCGGGAAGAAGGTCACCCGTAGAACCGGGCATTTCCTCTGCAGGTCGACCTGTCAGCATACCTACAGACATAACTCTGTCAATCGACTTCCTCGCTGAACTCTTTTTTCGAAGTTCGCTCAAGCACTTACTAAAGATGTCGCGTCGAAGCCGCTGATTCTCCTTCACGGAGTCCGACAGCTGAGCACGAACATCCTTTATTTCCTCACCCAGCTGGGTATTGGCATCTTGGAGCTTATTCTTCTCTTGCCTCACCCTCGTCAACACGCTCTCGCCGGCCTTTAACCGGTGCAAGAGTTGTTGTTTGTCCAGATCCACTCCGGCGCCATCTGCAATGTTATTGTCAGATATTCACGCATGCCGCACTTTTGAACATACTCATCTTTTGAAGCACATATTACCAGCGGGGGTCTCCTTGGCCTCCTCCGCCGCGGCTAGTGCGGCCTCAAGTTGGGCCTTGCACTCTTCCAGCTCCCAGGATAGTTGGGTATTCTTTTCTGTAAGATCCTGCATAACAAATGATCCTTAAATCAGTTATTCTCACTGTTTCAAGTCTCGGGGGCTACTAACATATATAACCATCAAATTTTCTCACCCGTATGTCTTTTACATACTGCTTTGTGGCTCTGGTTAGACCATTTTGAGCGGCACGGAGGTACGCATCTCCCGTATTGAAGGCATCCAATGCCTCATGGGAGAAACAAGCGTCATGAAGAACTGTCCTGTCAGGACCCCGACTCAATGCCACATCGATCTAGCATGTAACACCTCATATCACTTTGCGGCCTCACGCACGGTATCCCCACGGGTGTCGCCTTACCTTTGCCCGGGACCGTTTGCGCCTTTTGGCACACGTATATGATAGTGTCGCTAGCATCCATATGATAAGGAGCCTGGGCTGACATGGCTAGTCGTAAACCCAAAGTGGCACAAACTTACAGGGACATGCATCCATGACCCAGCATCGAACGTGTTGGTCATCAGCGAGTGAATCTAGGCTGTAGCACTGGGCTAGCAGGACTCTGGTGAACCGGGCTGTAGCGGGCTAACAGGACTCTGGTATTCATCGCGTGACATTTCCCCGAAGGGACAGACACAAGAACGAAGAAGGACACATGCCGGCCAGCCTAAGTGTTCCGGAGCAGTAGCAAGCTACCATGGCTCAGTGGAAACACTAGGAGACATTTCCCGGTAAGAGAGGCTACTAAGGATAAACAACTAGATAGTCAGATCCCACACATACCAAGCATTTCAATAACATACACACAATATGCTCGATATGTGCAAATACAACATGGCATCACAACATGACTCTACAACTCAAGTATTTATTCAATAGGCTCCGAGGAGCGAGATATTACAAACATGGTCTCTTGACCCAACATTCAGAGCATACAAGTCAAAGCACAAACGGAAGCTTAACATGTCTGAGTACAGACATCTACAAATGAAAAAGGCTGAGAAGCCTGATTGTCTATCAGATCCTGCCGAGGGCACAAGATCATAGCTGAGGTAACAAGCTAAACATCGAAGTCCACGCGGTACTACTAGAGAGACTGAAGTCTCTCTACAAAAACATAAATTAAGCAACGTGAGTACAAATGTACCCAGCAAGACTTACATCAGAACTAACTACATATGCATCATTATCAACAAAGGGGATGGTGGGGTTTAACTGCAGGAAGCCAGCTTTGACTCAGTGGCTATCCTGAACTACGACTGCAAGTAACTCTTTTGAGGTGGCGCACACGAGTCCACATATTCACCATATCAATACACCACCATGGACCCGCTCCCGTCTCCCTATGAGGGTGCCATCCATAGCACTCACGCTTATCTTGCGTATTTTAGAGTATCCAGTTTCACTTGTCTATGAACTGTACAGGCAACCCAGAAGTCCTTTTCCGCGGACACGGCTATTCGAATAGATCATATTAACCCTGCAGGGGTGTACTTCTTCACACACGCTCTCACCACTTACCGCCGTTTACACGACATGTACTCGGCAACCTTCAAGTGGAAGCCCATCGAGGGTGTCGGCCACGACCTGACTAACCACACAAGTCTCTCGTCCAGGTTTATCGCCTATTCGGGTTCCATCCGCAAGGAGATTCGGCCGGGGTGTCGCTCACGGCCCCAAACGATGTGAGCAGGGTTCCCAAGCCCACCATCCGGGTGCCACTTGGTACACCGTGCCACTGTGCCTAGTCTGTCCCAAGCCCACCTGTACCGGGTGCCACTTGGTAGACTACTAACACTACCTACAAACACCAGAAAGTAGTTGCAACTCCTGGACAGAGATCAAGTTGATTAATAAGTCGAGAGAGTCAATTAAGGATCCCAATGTGTGGTAGTAGCTGTTCATGGATCACAAACAAAGAACTCAGTTCCTGAGGACGGCTGCAATGAGACAACCGACCATGTACTCCTACATGGCCTCTCACCGCTACCTTTACCAAATCATGTTCACACACTTAGCTCTCAACAGTAGGACATGTTCACACACCTTCGATTCATTCCCGATGAATCAGACCTGACTCAACTCTAAGCAGTAGCAGGCATGACAAATAAGCATGAATGAGTAGGCACAACAGGGCTCAAACAACTCCTACTCATGCTAGTGAGTTTCATCTATTTACTGTGGCAATGACAGGTCATGCAAAGGATAAAGGGGTTCAGCTACCGCAGCAAGTAACAGATGAATCGTTGTTGTCCTAATGTAGTAAAAGAGCGCAGGAGCGAGAGAGTGGGATTGTATCGGAATGAACAAGGGGGTTTTGCTTGCCTGGCACTTCTGAAGATAGTATAGTTCTTCATCGATGTCATCGAACTCATCGTCGGAATCACGTCTATCGAGAGGGAACAATTACCGGCAACAGAGAGGAAACACAATCAATGCAATGCACATTATGATGCATGATCATGACATGGCAACATGCTGGTGTTTTGAGCTAATGCAGCTAGCAACAAAGTTAAATGAAGTTGGTTTGAACCCTATGTTCAAATCCAAACTCCATATGTGAAATTCAAATGCCATTTATATGATTTTTGCTAAACAGCAGCTATAAGTTGTTCTAACATGCATGAAAATGGTACAGATGGATAGATTGGATTTTTCTGATCATTTTTCATATATAAATTATTTAATTTGGAGTTACGGTTGAATTTCTATGAATTTTAGAAGTTTAGATCATTTTCTGGAATTTCTTGAATTATTTTAAATCCAGAAACAATTACTGCGTCAGTATTGCGTCATTGTGACGTCAGCAGAGTCAACAGGGCTGCCCCTGGTCAAACCTGACCAGGGGGTCCCACTGGTCAGTGTCACGGTGCTCGTTAGGGTCGCTGACGTGTGGGCCCAGTCAACGGCCACGTCAGCACGGTCAACTCAGGCATGTGGGTCCCGCTGGGTTTTTAAACTAACCTAAACAGAAACAAAACTAGGATTAATTAGGGAGTGGGGCCCATGCGTCAATGGCCCAGGGGGTTGGTTAGCGGTGTGATTAGGCCCTAATCACGGCCACATCGGCAGTCGCCGGCGCCTTGCCGGCGGCGACCTCAAACCGCGGCGGAAACTCACCAGAAAACTGCTACGGGGCTCGGTTTTGCGCGTGGTTTGCGTCTACGGGGAGCTGAAGGTGTCGCGCATCTAGAGGTGGCGACGGATGGAGCTAGGGTGGCCGGAGATAGCCGGAACGGAGCTCGCGGCGGCGGCCGGAGTTCGGCTTAGCACGGGCGAGGCGCTGCGCTTGGCTGACGGGCGAGCTAAGCGGCGGGGCGGATTGCTGGGAGCTCCAGGAGCACACTGGTGCCACTGGACCGGGCGGAGGTGCTCAGGAGCGAGGACCTCACCGGCCATGGCGGACGACGGCTTCGGTCGTCAGTGAAGTAGGAGCTACGGCGTGAAAACGGAACAACGGAGAGGGGGGTTCGAGGGAGAGGCTTACGGCGGTTGCAGCGGTGCAGACGGCGAGCTCGGGGAAGGTCCAGCGCGGGCAGAACAGCGGCGACGATCTCAGGCGGCCGGAGGTGAAGACGACGGCGATGGCGGCGTTCTAGGGCCTCCGACGTCGTACAGCTCGGTGGAGAGGACGAGGGGACCGAGGCGGTTCCTCTGGACAGCTCAGGGGAGACATGCAACGGCGGTGGGCGCGGTGGTGGTGAACGGCATCGACGGCAGCGCTCGGTTGCGAGAGGGAGAGAGAGCAAAGGAGGGGAGAGCATTCGGGAGAGAGTGAGAGGGCCCGGGGGGTGTGTGGCGTCTCCGTGGCATTGTCTAGGAGCACCGGGGAGGAGCCAGGCAGGCAGGGAGGTGGCGTGGCGAGCTCAGCAGCGTCGCGGTGTCCCTCCTCTGCCTACTGGCGGAGGTAGGCGATGACTGGCACTGGGCCAGTGGGCTGGGCTGGCAAGGTAGGCTGCGAGGTGAGCGCCAGGTACTTCTCTCTCTATTTCTCTTTTCCCGTTTTCTATTTTCTGCAGCTTTGTGGCTTTATTAAAAATACTAAATCAATCCCAAAAATCATGCAACTGCTCATGACCACTATTAGAAATATATCCTACAGTAAACATTTCAGTTTGGGATTATTTGAGCATTTAAAATATTTTATAGTATTTAAATGCCCAAATGCAAATAAGTAATGATTTAATTCAAAAATCCAGAATGGCCTAAAAATATGTGCATCATTTTTGGCAGAGGTTTTCACCTTTACCAGGAATCATGAACATTTCCAGAGGGCATTTTGGGTTTATTGAAAAAGATTTTATTTTGACCCTAGTTGAATTCATTAGCTGCTAGGGTTTATCAGCCCCCATTTCAAGTTTCATAAAAAATTTAAACATGATGCATGGATGCTAAAGCAAAAACAAGCAAGTCCTGAACTGGGGATGTGACAACTCACCCCCACTAAACAAGAATCTCGACCCGAGATTCAAGCGTAGGGTAAGATGAAGGGGAATGCAACTTAACACAATCTTCACGATCCAGGTTGCCCTTCATAAGAACGTTGATTTGATCACCATCTTTGTCTCGACGTCTTGCTCTGAGATCTCCATCTAACATGACAACGAGAGGAAAGGGACAACTCCAGAAGAATCGATCTTCTCGAAGATCAATCAACTTAGGATCAACTCACAGAGTGAGTCATAGCAACATCTCTCGAGCTAAGGTACGAAGCATACATCTAGAGGAATGGAGTGGAACAGATGACGAAGGTTCGATTTGGTAGGTAACAATTCCACGCTTGAGGAGATGGTGAATGGTTTCAAGATTGCGATGAAATAATTGCCATGATACCATAACGGGGCACCTTAGGGAAAGGTGGCTCGTAGAAATATCCCCTTAAGTGGCAAAAAGAATTACCTTTGATTCAAATATCATTGAAACTCTTTATACCAGCCTAAGGCAATTCTCGAGCGATTGTTTGGAGGGGTTCGGTAGAATGGCATACCCGGATTGGAATGGATGATGTGGATTACCTTGTTGAAAACAACACAAGGGATGATTTTAGTAACTGGGGAGAAGCTCAATAGTAGAGAGTGAGTCCACTGTTTGAGGAGTTATAGCATAACCGAGGAAACTGAGAGCAAGCCCAGTTAGTGCCGATGATAACACCTAGCGCTTGTGCGTGCTCTCAAGAACTTGAGCATTTCCATATTCATCAAGGTTTTACCAATATCCGGGACAAGGATCCTGGCAACACAACGTACTACCATGATGAATACCGGTAGAAGAGATGCAGATGCAAAGGAAGATAACCTTCTCAGATTTCACCTTAGCAAGGCCAAGGAAACAGAATCTGGATGATCGACCAAGAGACATTTAGCACTCCGCTTCTAATGTTCTCCTTGATGTGCCAGCGCAACCCATTTATTAAACTGGGTTGATATCTAGGACATCAAGTAAAGGTCGGACTTCGGGAACACAAAAATCATAAGGAATAACTACGAAAGTAAATTCTACAAAATCCTTATGGGAAGGTGGCCAACTTCTTCAGTCAAGATACTACAATTATAGGTCTTCCGGCTGGGTGTGTTGGCCACGACATCCACTTTACTGGGTTACAGAGAGTCCAATATAATAGTTCTTGGGAAATGTTCCAACCATCATATCTGCCTGAGATTCAGATCTGGTTGGTGTCAGGATATTCCAGACTATTCGAGTCTAGGATTTTTTTTTGAAAGTTTGCAACACAAATCGACGAGATGACGTTGCGAGATTCTCGGGAAATGAACTACGATAGTAAGCTCCAAAACATGAGCTGGTTCTGCTACAAACATGTGAAAACGTTGTCCCAGACAAAACATGATCACATGGCAGTCTTACAATAAAACACTACCGAGTTCTGATAGGGAACCATCATCAATGACATCGAAGTCTCCACGCGTGGAAATCCAAAGAGTTCACCTTGGACAGACTCCTTTATCTTTGAACAACTCAATCAGTGGCTTGGTGTGCTAGCAAAACCCATATAGAATGGAGGCGGCCAACCTACCAAACCATAGAGTACTTCACACATGTGCATGACCAACTTGGAACGATTCCCTAAAAGCAAAAATAATCTTTCTCAGATCTACGGCGGCAACTTACATCAAGTGCACGTGAATTAGAGGAAGTCTCTTCTTCCATCCAAGCACAAGCTTCATGAACGGAACACGAAGGCATTGTTTACAAAGTTTCCAACACTAGGTTGATGTTCAACATGAATCATGGAGGAGACAAAATGCTGCTGATGGGATCAACAACAATTCATCCAGGTTTCCATATTAGTGGAATTCCACAATTATGTGAACAAGGTGATAGCATTGGTCAGACCCGAAAGATATAATGGTGTATGCTCGAGGAACAACCACGAGTAAGACAACATTACAAATATCGTTGGTTCTGATTTGATTTGACGATAGCCCATACTCAAATCAAAGGTTTGGGTAAGATAATAGATCCAACAATTGATCACGAGGATCAACCAATGAAGATATCATCTTTCTTCAAAACACACCAACACCAGGATATCCCTTTGAAATGAACTAAGTTAGGTAAGCTTTTATCTTCCAACTCTCCAAGTTGTCATTTAGCTTAACCAACTAGCTCAGGGGTATCCAACACGGATTCTTGGAGAAAGGGTGGTTTCGAAAACCAACTTGGTCATGAGCTCAACATAGCAGTCAGGTGACAACCTGGTGATACTTCCGAGAAGATAATCGGAAAATCACGAACCACCGGTATGCTTCTAAGCTCGAGAACAATCTTGCTTTTCAGGGCAAGACGAGATGATCAAATAAGCAAGGGATTGGCATAGCCCCAACTCATTGATCAAAAGGTGCACCGGAAATAAGGACTAGGTAGCACGATCTATCTTAGAATGATGATTCAAGAACCAACACACTAAGAATGAAATTATTGTCCTTTAACTACCAAGCAACAAGGTTTCTAGCAGGATTGATTTCACACATCATAGTTCACATGTCGGGATTCCGGTTGCAACAACACGAGGACCGAGGAGTGAATAATGATGGCGAGAAATATCACTGCATCAAGAATTCATAAGAGGGTGTGCAATTCCCATGATACTCTTGACATAAAGAAGGTAATACTTCAAGGTAGAGCAGAGCACAAGCTGGATTGGCATTTTGATCTGCGGAATACAACTGCTTTGACCCAATCCTAGACATGGATGAGGTACTGGAGTTTGTTTCTCCTAGTCATTCCGGAATAGAATGGCTCGACGGACCACAAGAGTAATAGGCATTGACGAATGCATAATCACTCCTGACTATCAATTGATAGACAAGGCCCAGAAAACAACTAAAGAGGGACAACCCAAAGGAACATATGTTTTTCTGAGTTGTGGATGCATGGATTAGTATGCCGAACAAATTCAGCATATTTCTTCCGGATAACCCATGCTGAAGAGGAAGGACTGGCAGATTCACAACTATGAATGGAGGACTCATCAAGAGCATTCTGGTTGCGATCTTTTGGTTCAAAGAACTTCTACCATAATGGTTCATGGTATTGGAAGAATGATATACCACGGACCTCGAGGACTATCGCAAGGTTACTAATATCCT
Source organism: Triticum aestivum (assembly GCF_018294505.1). NCBI lineage: Eukaryota > Viridiplantae > Streptophyta > Magnoliopsida > Poales > Poaceae > Triticum > Triticum aestivum. The sequence continues at coordinate 740,923,977 of NC_057801.1, forward strand.
AAAGGAACTAGCAAACACTATCAACACGAGGTAAGTAGGGTGAATCTCGGGTTCAAAACCCAAGGAGTAGAATACCTACTACTAGGTGGCATCACGGGATGCTTTCGAGAATAAAGGCTAGAATCATCACACTGGGACACAAATCATGGCTAGATTACTAGATGATCCCCCTAGGACACCTAGGGTCATATTAATAACTCCAACGTATATGTCGAGGTAATAGAATACCTCAACTCAGTGTTTGGTGTGGTTAACCTGGCCAGAAGGGTCATCGAAAACAGAGGGAAGGATTTTGCAATTGCGTCAGATTATTTAGAAACCTAGGATGACTCGGACAGCATAACGGCTGTAAATGCTCAAAATGTTTGAGACATGCTACAAAAATGGTGGCATAGCCACTCAGAAGCACAATATCAAGGTTTCGGGATCAACAGTTATCATACGGAAGTAGTAGGAACTGAACAGAGGCTTAAATCCATTAATCCTATAAGTCTACGGATTAGTAACACGTGATCCTAATAGAAAGAAAAGATAGCCTAGTTCCTTAACCCCGCAGGAAAGATAAGATGACTCAGATCAGAAGGGCATGAGGTATAAGGAGTAAAAAGAGCCTTACATTCCAACCCACAATCAATTTCCTTATATAACTAAAGAATTTCTAGACTCAACTTCGACCAGTTTGGCTTGGTAAACCTATAGGCAGTCAGGCTCTGATACCAAGCTGTCAGGACCCCGACTCAATGCCACATCGATCTAGCATGTAACACCTCATATCACTTTCCGGCCTCACACACGGTATCCCCACGGGTGTCGCCTTACCTTTGCCCGGGACCATTTGCGCCTTTTGGCACACGTATATGATAGTGTCGCTAGCATCCATATGATAAGGAGCCCGGGCTGACATGGCTAGTCGTAAACCCAAAGTGGCACAAACTTACAGGGACAGGCATCCATGACCCAGCATCGAACGTGTCGGTCATCAGCGAGTGAATCCAGGCTGTAGCACTGGGCTAGCAGGACTCCGGTGAACCGGGCTGTAGTGGGCTAACAGGACTCCGGTATTCATCGCGTGACATTTCCCCGAAGGGACAGACACAGGAACAAAGAAGGACACATGCCGGCCAGCCTAAGTGTTCCGGAGCAGTAGCAAGCTACCATGGCTCAGCGGAAACACTAGGAGACATTTCCCGGTAAGAGAGGCTACTAAGGATAAACAACTAGATAGTCAGATCCCACACATACCAAGCATTTCAATAACATACACACAATATGCTCGATATGTGCAAATACAACATGGCATCACAACATGACTCTACAACTCAAGTATTTATTCAATAGGCTCCGAGGAGCGAGATATTACAAACATGGTCTCTTGACCCAACATTCAGAGCATACAAGTCAAAGCACAAACGGAAGCTTAACATGTCTGAGTACAGACATCTACAAATGAAAAAGGCTGAGAAGCCTGACTGTCTATCAGATCCTGCCGAGGGCACAAGATCATAGCTGAGGTAACAAGCTAAACATCGAAGTCCACGCGGTACTACTAGAGAGACTGAAGTCTCTCTACAAAAACATAAATTAAGCAACGTGAGTACAAATGTACCCAGCAAGACTTACATCAGAACTAACTACATATGCATCATTATCAAAAAAGGGGATGGTGGGGTTTAACTGCAGCAAGCCAGCTTTGACTCGGTGGCTATCCTGAACTACGACTGCAAGTAACTCTTTTGAGGTGGCGCATACGACTCCACATATTCACCATATCAATACACCTCTATGGATCCGCTCCCGTCTCCCTACGAGGGTGCCATCCATAGCACTCACGCTTATCTTGCGTATTTTAGAGTATCCACTTTCACTTGTCTATGAACTGTACAGGCAACCCAGAAGTCCTTTTCCGTGGACACGGCTATTCGAATAGATCATATTAACCCCGCAGGGGTGTACTTCTTCACACACGCTCTCACCACTTACCGCCATTTACACAACATGTACTCGGCAACCTTCAAGCGGAAGCCCAGCGAGGGTGTTGGCCACGACCTGACTAACCACACAAGTCTCTCGTCCAGGTTTATCGCCTATTCGGGTACCATCCGCAAGGAGATCCGGCCGGGGTGTCGCTCACGGCCCCAAACGATGTGAGCAGGGTTCCCAAGCCCACCATTTGGGTGCCACTTGGTACAGCGTGCCACAGTGCCTAGTCTGTCCCAAGCCCACCTGTACCGGGTGCCACTTGGTAGACTACTAACACTACCTACAAACACCAGAAACTAGTTGCAACTCCTAGACAGAGATCAAGTTGATTAATAAGTCGAGAGAGTCAATTAAGGATCCCAATGTGTGGTAGTAGCTGTTCATGGATCACAAACAAAGAACTTAGTTTTTGAGGACGGCTGCAATGAGATAACCCACCATGTACTCCTACATGGCCTCTCACCGCTACCTTTACCAAATCATGTTCACACACTTAGCTCTCAACAGTAGGACATGTTCACACACCTCCGATTCATTCCCGATGAATCAGACCTGACTCAACTCTAAGCAGTAGCAGGCATGACAAACAAGCATGAATGAGTAGGCACAACAGGGCTCAAACAACTCCTACTCATGCTAGTGGGTTTCATCTATTTACTGTGGCAATGACAGGTCATGCAAAGGCTAAAGGGGTTCAGCTACCGCAGCAAGTAACAGATGAATCATTGTTGTCCTAATGCAGTAAAAGAGAGCAGGAGCGAGAGAGTGGGATTGTATCAGAATGAACAAGGGGGTTTTGCTTGCCTGGCACTTCTGAAGATAGTATAGTTCTTCATCGGTGTCATCGAACTCATCGTTGGAACCACGTCTATCGAGAGGGAACAATTACCGGCAACAGAGAGGAAACACAATCAATGCAATGCACATTATGATGCATGATCATGACATGGCAACATGCTGGTGTTTTGAGCTAATGCAGCTAGCAACAAAGTTAAATGAAGTTGGTTTGAACCCTAAGTTCAAATCCAAACTCCATATGTGAAATTCAAATGCCATTTATATGATTTTTGCTAAGCAGCAGCTATAAGTTGTTCTAACATGCATGAAAATGGTACAGATGGATATATTGGATTTTTCTGATCATTTTTCATATATAAATTATTTAATTTGGAGTTACGGTTGAATTTCTATGAATTTTAGAAGTTTAGATCATTTTCTGGAATTTCTTGAATTATTTTAAATCCAGAAACAATTACTGCGTCAGCATTGCGTCATTGTGACGTCAGCAGAGTCAATAGGGCTGCCCCTGGTCAAACCTGACCAGGGGGTCCCACTGGTCAGTGTCACGGTGCTCGTTAGGCTCGCTGACGTGTGGGCCCAGTCAACGGCCACGTCAGCGCAGTCAACTCAGGCATGTGGGTCCCGCTGGGTTTTTAAACTAACCTAAACAGAAACAAAACTAGGATTAATTAGGGAGTGGGGCCCATGCATCAGTGGCCCAGGGGGTTGGTTAGCGGTGTGATTAGGCCCTAATCACGGCCACGTCGGTAGTCGCCGGCGCCTTGCCGGCGGCGACCTCAAACCGCGGCGGAAACTCGCCGGAAAACTGCTACGGGGCTCGGTTTTGCGCGTGGTTTGCGTCTACGGGGAGCTTACGGTGTCGCGCATCCAGAGGTGGCGACGGATGGAGCTAGGGTGGCCGGAGATAGCCGGAACTAAGCTCGCGGCGGCGGCCGGAGTTTGGCTTAGCACGGGCGAGGCGCTGCGCTTGGCTGACGGGCGAGCTAAGTGGCGGGGTGGATTGCTGGGAGCTCCAGGAGCACGCTGGTGCCACTGGACCGGGCGGAGGTGCTCAGGAGCGAGGATCTCACCGGCCATGGCGGACGGCGGCTTCGGTCGTCAGTGAAGTAGGAGCTACAGCGTGAAAACGGAACAACGGAGAGGGGGGTTCGAGGGATAGGCTTACGGCGGTTGCAACGGTGCAGACGGCGAGCTCGGGGATGGTCCAGCGCGGGCAGAACGGCGGCGACGATCTCGGGCGGACGGAGGTGAAGACGACGGCGATGGCGGCGTTCTAGGGCCTCCAGCATCGTACAAGTCGGTGGAGAGGACGAGGGGACCTAGGCGGTTCTTCTGGACAGCTCAGGGAAGATATGTGACGGCTGTGGGCACGGTGGTGGTGAACCTCGTCGACGGCAGCGCTCGGTTGCGAGAGGGAGAGAGAGCAGAGGAGGGGAGAGCATTCGGGAGAGAGTGAGAGGGCCCAAGGGGTGCGTGGCGTCTCCGTGGCATCGTCTAGGAGCATCGGGGAGGAGCCAGGCAGGCAGGGAGGTGGCATGGCGAGCTCAGCGGCGTCGCGGTGTCCCTCGTCTGCCTACTGGCAGAGGTAGGCGATGACTGGCACTGGGCCAGTGGGCTGGGCTGGCCAGGTAGGCTACGAGGTGAGCGCCAGGTACTTCTCTCTCTATCTCTATTTTCCTATTTTCTATTTTTCTGCAGCTTTGTGGCTTTATTAAAAATACTAAATCAATCCCAAAAATCATGCAACTGCTCATGACCACTGTTAGAAATATATCCTACAGTAAACATTTCAGTTTGGGATTATTTGAGCATTTAAAATATTTTATAGTATTTAAATGCCCAAATGCAAATAAGTAATGATTTAATTCAAAAATCCAGAATGGCCTAAAAATATGTGCATCATTTTTGGCAGAGGTTTTCACCTTTACCAGAAATCATGAACATTTCCAAAGGGCATTTTGGGTTTATTGAAAAAGATTTTATTTTGACCCTAGTTGAATTCATTAGCTGCTAGGGTTTATCAGCCCCCATTTCAAGTTTCATAAAAAATTTAAACATGATGCATGGATGCTAAAGCAAAAACAAGCAAGGCCTGAACTGGGGATGTGACATGTCCGGCGACGCCTGTGGTTCATGGCACTCTCCACCTCGGAATTGGTGGCAGACAGCCTGTCCGCATCCTCTGTCGGAGGAGCGCCCGGTGCGTGCCTCGTGCTCGCCTCCGCTTCCGGACCCGGCCTTGGAGCTTGGCCAGTGGAGGCGCGTTTGGCAACCTCTCCGGATGTAGTCCGGCGAGCGCTCTTTTTCCTGAAGAGAGCACAAGCGTTAGTATACCTTGAGGGCATAAAACCTAGGAATACATTGGCACACCATACCATTGCGTCGGTGTCTCAATCTGGACCGCACTTCTTTTTAGCCTGCTGGGCCTTGATGCCCCTTGTTGGTTAGCCACCGCAGGCTCGGCCCTCCGCCTCAAGGACTTCCCCTGTAAAAACGTCATTGGTATACGGAGATCAAAAATAAGCACGGATGGATCATCTTAAAGGTACTGGGACTTCGGTCTCGGTTACGTGTGAGGTGGGAAGTAGTCCGGGATAATCGGCCATAATGGCCACTAAGGCGTTGTCCTTGCTCAATTGATGAAACACCCCATCGATCAGCTCCACAGATAAGTCCGGGTCCTCTTGGGAGTCCGGGTCGAAGGACCGTTCCGGGTCCTCAGGTTGTGGAGGAGGGTTGTTTATCTCCTTTATAGCCTGGTGTAGCTCCTGCGTTAAGATTGCTAGGCTGAATACTTAACTATGGGGATATAAAACATATGGGCGAGCGAAAGTGTCCGCTTACCCAGCTTGGAGGAATTCCTCCTCTTCTCCCTTGTACAAAGCGGACAAGATCTTTATTAGAGCGGCAGCTGATTCCAGCCCCTTATGGCAGCACCGGGTGGCGTCGTCCTCCCCGTTGAAATCCCACATGGGGTGGCCTCTATACTGAAGTGGCTGCACCCCCCGCATAATGCATGTGGCCATTACCTCGATCATGGTCAGTCCGGAATGAGCTAACAACCTTATCCGGCTCATCAGGTAAAGGCCGTCCCTATCATTTTCCTTCTGAGGGCTCCGTGGACGCCAGCTTAGGCGCTTCTTCAAAGGAGTATTATCGAACTCGGGGAGGCCGATCCGAATAGGGTCCGGTAGGGGAACATCTTCTATATAAAACCATTCTGAAGGCCAGTCTTCGGACACCTTCTTCGGGGTTCCGGACAGATATCCGGTCCCGGCGATGCACCATAGCTCGGCTCCGCCCACTTGATATATCGACCCCTCCCGAGAACGGAGCACAAGGCAGAACAGCTTCTTCCACAGCGCGAAATGAGCCTCGATGCCCAAAAACAGCTCGCAAAGGGCTACGAAGCCCGCAATATGCAATATGGAGGCAAGCGTAAGGTTGTGCAACTGGAGGCCATAGAACTCCAGGAGCCCCCGAAGAAACAGATGAATTGGAAATGCGAGCCCTCTTATCAAATAAGGGACAAGGCATACCTGCTCTCCTTTGGAGGGATTGGGGACGCTCTCCACTTGCTCTCCACCATTATAGGTGGCGAGCCCGGCTCGAACCGGGACCATGTAGGCTGGGGGGAGTAACCCCTTGGCTTGGAGCGCCACTAGCTCGCTGTGCGGGATGGAGCATCTCTCCCAATCTCCAGGCTGAGGGCTGGGGGGGGGGGAGAGGAGGAGCTGCGTCGACTGGCCATGATGGAATGGATCTCTGTCGAATGCGCTCCGATGAATACTCGCGGAGGGAAGATGGTGTGATTTGGATCTAAATCGCCGTTTCTTTTTATGGGCCGCTCATTCACGCAGCTAGGGGGGTAAATAAAAAAACACCCTGGCTTTTCGCATTCGTTTGACACGTGGAAGATGGCCATTATTGGGCACAGAAGCCAAGGAGCATAACATGCACCAGAAGTCGGACACTATTCGACAGGTATATAGAATTTGGAGAAGAACCCACCTTGCAATGCCGAAGACAAATTTGCACGTCGGACTCATCGTCATTGAAGCCTGGTTCAGGGGCTACTAAGGGAGTCCCGGATTAGGGGGTGTCCGGATAGCCGGACTATGACCTTTGGATGGACTCCTGGACTATGAAGATAAAAGATTGAAGACTTCGTCCCGTGTCCGGATGGGACTTTCCTTGGCGTGAAAGGCAAGCTTGGCGATACAGATGTATAGATCTCCTCCCATTGTAACCGACTCTGTGTAACCCTAGCCCTCTCCGGTGTCTATATAAACCGGAGGGTTTTAGTCCGTAGGACAAACGACAATCATACCATAGGCTAGCTTCTAGGGTTTAGCCTCTTTGATCTCATGGTAGATCCACTCTTGTACTATCCATATCATCAATATTAATCAAGCAGGAGTAGGGTTTTACCTCCATCGAGAGGGCCCGAACCTGGGTAAAAACATCGTGTCCCTCGTCTCCTGTTACCATCCGCCTAGACGCACAGTTCGGGACCCCCTACCCGAGATCCGCCGGTTTTGACACCGACAACGGTGTTTTAGTCATCTTGCCCATGCGGCATGGTTCACAAATACCAAGTGATTCAGAATCAAGTGATTCCAAAAGTCGATGAGAATGAAGTTTCTTCATGCGCTTTACACCAATATGACCTAAACGGCAGTGCCACAAATAAGTTGCACTATCATTATCAACTCTGCACCTTTTGGCTTCAATATTATGAATATGTGTATCACTACTATCGAGATTCAATAAAAATAGACCACTCTTCAAGGGTGCATGACCATAAAAGATATTACTCATATAAATAGAACAACCATTATTCTCAGATTTAAATGAATAACCGTCTCGCATCAAACAAGATCCAAATATAATGTTCATGCTCAATGTTGGCACCAAATAACAATTATTCAGGTCTAAAACTAATCCCGAAGGTAGATGTAGAGGTAGCGTGCCGACCGCGATTGCTAGGTCTTGAGCTTGCGTTGGTTTTCCTTGAAGAGGAAAGGGTGATGCAACAATAGTAGCGTAAGTATTTCCCTCAGTTTTTGAGAACCAAGGTATCAATCAGTAGGAGGCTCGTCAAAAGTCTCACGCACCTACACAAACAAACAAAGAACTCGCAACCAACGCAATAAAGGGGTTGTCAATCCCTTCACGGGCACTTGCGAAAGTGAGATCTGATAGAGATAATATGATAAGATAAATATATTTTTGGTATTTTATAATATAGATGCAAATAAAAGTAGATTGAAAGCTTATATGATAAAAGATAGAGCTGGGGGCCATAGGTTTCACTAGTGGCTTCTCTCAAGATAGCATAAGTATTACGGTGGGTGAACAAATTACTGTCGAGCAATTGATAGAAAAGCGAATAATTATGAGATTATCTAGGAATGATCATGTATATAGGCATCACGTCCGCGACAAGTAGACTGACTCCTGCCTGCATCTACTACTATTAGTCCACACATCAACCGCTATCCAGCATGCATCTAGAGTATTAAGTTCATAAGAATAGAGTAAAGCATTAATAAAGATGACATGATGTAGAGGGATAAACTCAAGCAATATGATATAAACCCCATATTTTTATCCTCGATGGCAATAATACAATACGTGCCTTGCTGCCCCTGCTGTCATTGGGAAAGGAAACCGCGAGATTGAACCCAAAGCTAAGCACTTCTCCCATGGCGAGAAAGATCAATCTAGTAGGCCACACAAAACTGATAATTCGAAGAGACTTGCAAAGATAACTCAATCATACATAAAAGAATTCAGAGGAGATTCAAATATTTCTCATAGATAAACTTGATCATAAACCCACAATTCATCGAATCTCGACAAACACACCGCCAAAAGAGTTTACATCGAATAGATCTCCACAAGAGAGGGGGGAACATTGTAGTGAGATCCAAAAAGAGAGAAGAAGCCATCTAGCTAATAACTATGGACCCGAAGTGTAACGCCCCGGATTCGTTACGCCAGGTGTCTGCCAGTTATTCGCCGCCGTTGCCATGTCATTTGCTTGCGTGTTGCATTTTATCCTGTCATCACGTGCATTGCATTGCATACGTGTTTGTCTCATGCATCCGAGCATTTTCCCCGTTGTCCGTTTTGCAATCCGGCACTCCTATGTCCTCCGGCGTCCCCCCTTTTGTCTCTCGTTGTGAGTGGGTGTTAAACGTTCTCGAAATGTGTAACACCCCAAAAATTTAACCAGGTTTTAGTTATTAAAATTTTGCCAAGAATTTAAAATTTTTGCCTGCAAGTATATCTCTGTTGATTTCAAAACTTTTCCTCTCATATTAAGGAATTTTTCCCAAGTGGATCCTTCCAAAACGTATTGGAATTTTATGCCCTCTCTTCAAAAACATCTCTCAATCAGTAGATTTATTTATTAATTTATTTCACCCTGAGCTATATTCATTAAAATGACTTGTTTAAAATTTTGGAGCTCTTTTTGTACTGCAACCAGTTGATAAACTTAACTAAAAATCCAACCAAACATTTGGAGATGTCATGTGATGTCTCTAAATCACTTTTGTGCAATAATATATTTTATTCATTTCATATTTTGAGTGCTACACATGTTTTTCTTCTTTGGTCCAGTGGACAATTTTGCACTACAACCCTTTTAAATATTTGTTTCTAGCTTCCACCAAAATTATGGGATGTCAGTAGGAGCATATGATTCCATTATATGCAAAAATCTAGGGATGTTCTTTGAAAATTTTGAGTGAATCAACCTCATCTCCATTCTGGTCCAACATGATGGTTTGTACAGCAACCATATTATTGCTTGCTCTTTCGCCCTTGATTCTTTCTCCTACTTGTAGTCCTCCATGCTAAACCCCTATGTCCAGGAGCATGCAACCATGGGCATATTTTTGGTTCATGAAATAATGCCATTCACATCCTGTCCAGATTTGAAGTTCTGCAAAACTTGCACTAGCAAGTTTGTGCTTTTCACCAACTAAGCTCACCACCCTCTTATGCATCCAAAGAGACTTCAATCTGGAAGATTTGGCCACTCCAAGAAAAGCCTAAGTGCCTGTGGCATTTTGTCAAACACCTGGAGTGCATGATCAAATTTGACATGAATTGTTGTTGGCATTGTGAACTTGGTCTCCTGACCTAACCACCTTGTCCCCTGAGCTTCACTCTATCAACAACCTAGCTCTGTTGCTTGCCAACCTCACCTGTGACCTGTAGCATGCCACGACATTGTATCGAACACCTTCCGTGCGTGCACTGGACGCGCCCAAAGCGCGCGTATTGCACGAACCGCGCCCGAGCCGACACACTGCCCCCTGATTTTGGCCCGCTCTGCAGCGCCACGCCACACACTAACCTCCTTTCAGCAACGCGCCAAGCCGCCCTGGCAGCCAACAGCGCTGCCGACAGAGCTTTTGGCAGCACGCCAGCGTCCGCAGCACGCCTCTGCCACGGTCGGCACCGCCAAAGCCACCCTGGCTTGCCACCTGCCCCCTGGAATAGTGCGAGCTCATCCGCAGCCTCGTCCTCTAGCGCTCGTCGCCGCCACGTCGCCCAAGCTACAGGGAGGCGGTTCGCCATCGTCCTTATCGCCGGCCGCCTCGGAACCGCCTCCACCGCGTATATAAGGGCCCCGGAGCTCAATCGAGTCCTCGAGCAACCTCATATGATCCTCCTAGTGTTGCCTTGGCCAGCAGTTGAGGCGGGGAAGGCCTTCTTCCCCGAGTCCGGCCGGTTCGGTCGCCGCCAAGCCCCGGCCGATTCCATCGCCACCAGTGCCTCTCCCCCTCGGCTCTCTCCACCAAGAACTCTCCCTTCCTCTCGCGAGCACAACCCCTCGCTCAATTTTGGCCGGAGACCACCGCAGCCCCAAACTCACTATCCACCCGAATGCATTCTCCGCCGCGAAGCTCCTCGCCGGTGACTCCGTTCACGTCGGCGACCATGGCGGGTACCCACGGATTAGTCTCGACCCCCTGAGCACACCCATGTCCTCAGATCTCCAAGGGACGCCCCGTTCGCCGACAAATCCTCGCCGGAGCTCCGCCTCGGTTCGGTCGGAGGGGAACGACGCGCGCGTGGTCGGTCAAACCTGACCAGTGGGCCAGGCGGGCCCACCGTCAGTGACCCAGCGCCTATCCACGCAGGAGTAAGTGGAAGCGCCTTTCCCGAATACGCTTTCGACGTGTACACGTTTTATTTGAAACGTTTTTCTTTTCTGTTTTTTTATATCAGATTTTGACCAAACTTTGACCCGCTCTATCTTTTTAAATATAACTCCAAATAAATTAATTCTTGTTCCTACCTCTCTCAAATATTGTCTAATTTATTTTAAGATTTATTTGAAAAAATTTCAAAACAACTTTTTGTGCTGTTTTTATTTTGTGTGTTAATTCATTTATATTTCTAAAATAGGATTTTTGAAGAGAGGAGAATATTTCAAGAGTTTGAAATGCACCCTGCCTTCCCATGACCTGAAGGCAAGCATTCTGAACCCCGGCATAATATTTTTGTGTGTTCGATAACACGTTTATAACATCACCTCACTTTGGAGAAATTTGTTATTTCATGTGATATGATCATATGCATGGGTGCATGTTAGTGATTTCCATGCTGTTGGAAAGGAACACACTTGTGATGATAATCATCCTCATGTGCCTTGCATGCATACCGGCAGGAACCCGAGAAAACCTCTGCCTTGGGTAGGCATGAGTTTGTCGCCGGTCTCCGTCGGGACGGTTATGTCTGGTATGGCATGGTAAGGTAATATGAGCGGTGACTCTGTTGGTTGAAATATATTCGTTATACTAATCATGCAGGGAATACTTAAACCTCCTGAGTCGACCGTAGATCGAGTCTTGTTCCAGTAACCCCCCATACTTGTTTCGTACTACCACTCGTCTCTACAAACAGTAGAGTACGGTTCAGTAATTTGTCAACCCCTTTCTAGCACACACCGTACAGAGGGGCCGGGATGAGGGTACGACGGCCATGGATTAAAGCCAGTCATCCGGTCAGGGGGCATGGGTGTTTTCGGTTGTAGCCGAGGGGGTAGCTTCCCCAGTTTTGCGCGCGGTATAAATTTTGTGATCCCATGCTAATCGAGGTTGTAGCCTGCCCACTTAGAGTTTTGCTTAACGAGTGTCGTGGGTGATTCCAGACACCGGTGAGTTAAGCTGGTGTGTGCAAGTCAGGTTCGTTTTCATTTAAAAGACCGTAGACGGAATTAGTCTCGATGGACTAAATGAATCCGTTACTCGTGGATAAAGAGTACACCCTCTGGAGAGATCAAACCTATTCGAATAGCCGTGTCCATGGTTAAGGATTACAGTCTGGGATGGGTCAAGTGTCGGTCTTAGTGTCGGTCTTCGGAGGTGAAACTGTTAAATCAGAACTGGGATTACTACTTGTGACTTGTGATAATTATGATTATTATTATTGTTGACTAACCCGTGATATTATTGTTATCTTCGAGTAACTCTGGGATGGTTCTACCTCCAGGATATTCATTATGATTGTTTCTTTTAAAAGCCCTTTATGTGGTGTCGCTCAGACGCCCAACTGTGGCATTTCTTTTAAAGCCCTTTACGTGGTGTCGCTCAGACGCCCGACTGTGGCATTTCTTTTAAAGCCCTTTACATGGTGTCGCTCAGACGCCCGACTGTGGCATTTCTTTTAAAGCCCTTTACGTGGTGTCGCTCAGATGCCCGGCTGTGGCATTTCTTTTAAAGCCCTTTACGTGGTGTCGCTCAGACGCCCGACTGTGGCATTTCTTTTAAAGCCCTTTACGTGGTGTCGCTCGGACGCCCGACTGTGGCATTTCTTTTAAAGCCCTTTAGGTGGTGTCGCTCAGACGCCCGACTGTGGAATTTCTTTTAAAGCCCTTTATGTGGTGTCGCTCAGACGCCCGACTGTGGCATTTCTTTTTAAGCCCTTTATGTGGTGTCGCTCAGACGCCCGACTGTGGTATGCTTGTTATTTATTTCATAATTTTTAATACTTATATGACATTGTATATTCTTAAATAACATGCCTGCATGCATCAGAGTTTTTTTATCTTTTGTGACTGATGTCATGAGCATAAAATATTTTCAGCACATCGTTATTATATTATGCCTGTGTTCATATTGTTTGCGAGTACATTCAAAGTACTCACTGGCTTGTCCCTGGCTATTGTCTTAGCCAGATTTCTTGCACGGAAAGGGGCGACTATGCGGACAGTCCCAGAACGTAAGCAACGGTGATAGCAGTCTCGCGAAGATAGGAGTTAACCTGGTCAGCTGTTCCCGTGGGAAATGGAGTCCCATATACACTGATGATTCACAACCCGCTTCCGCCATCAACCACTAGCAACCATTTGTTGTACTCACAGGCCAGAATGGTCTTGTACTACATATGTTGTATTTTGCTTGGAATTTCTATATCAAGTGGGTGCCTCATCAGCTAACCATTATCCTGGGGCTGGTGAGCACAACGGCCATTTTTTGGGAATTAATACCCGGAAAACCGGTCGCCACAGACTTGGTATCAGAGCCAGGATGACCATTGGCTAATCCTATCTTAGCCAGGTCAGGAAAACTTAGGCAAACCAACCCACCAGACCTTAACGAAACCCCAGCCAAGCTTCTCATGCAAGATAGCCACACAGTGACCCCGACACTTTTGGCAGTCGGTGCCTAACCTATCAACCTAGCCTGTCGATCACGTGCCAGTAACCAGCGCCCAAGATGTCTACTTCACAAGCGTGCGAAGGAAGACTCCGTCCCCTTTTTCTATAAAAAGGGCATGCTAGCCCCAACCCAGCACAGCCTCTACCCCAAACCGAGCCATAATGCCAGGCCCCGTCGTGCACAACGAGACCACAGCAACCAACCTTGGAGGTTTTGTGACCATACTCGCAAACCTCACCCGTCGTGCCCATGCGTTAGAAGAGTCCCCAGAATATGTTGTGTACCAAGGACCCATGGGCGGTGAAAGCCGTCAATTCTGGGCCACTGTGCACATCTACGGTAGGGGTCTATCTCCAGAACGCCCCTACAGGTTCACCGGAAGAACAACTTCCTTCGAGCTACAAGCCGTCCAGCTAGCTGCTCGAGAGGCTATAGTTCAACTTTGGCAGTTGTCGCCCAGAGTTAACTGTCGCCCGTTCTACTACTACCCCAGGCGTGAAGAGTATGGTAGACCACCCCAAGTTGCCAACGGAGATCACGAGACGGATCCTGCATTATTGCACCTAGTGCGCTATGTAAGTGCACTAGAGGCATTGTTCGATCAAATCACTATTGATCTGATCACAGCTCGAGGAGAGCTGGTTCGTCGACCCCCAGCAAGAAGAGAAGACGAGCCCGACGCCGACAACCCAGTCATGCTGTTCGAGACCCTGAGGTAAGCCCCAGCCATCATCCAAGATACTGTGATGATCCCAGAAGTGCTTCGTCGCCTTTTGGGAACACACTCCAACGGGATTGTGGCTAACAATCCCCGCGATGGTCATCATCGCTACCCCGACCCTGCAGTCCCTCCACCATCTCCGACTAATCCCGGCAGTGAGACACGTGGAGAAGCCTCGTCATCCACCAGGCACGCCCGTTTAGACATAAACGAGGTAGACTAAGTCGTACGAGTAGTACCGAGTTTCAGTGTATCCTCGCTTTGTAATCGTATAACCTTGTGTATTAACGCAGCCTGTCTTTGTGCCCCTCTTTTAATAGTAGCTCAGGGAGTCCCGGATTAGGGGGTGTCCGGATAGCCGGACTACCATCATTGGCCAAACTATCATCGGCCGGACTATCATCATCGACCGGACTCCAAGACTATGAAGATACAAGATTGAAGACTTCGTCCCGTGTCCGGATGGGACTTTTCTTGGCGTGGAAGGCAAGCTTGGCGATACGGATACGTAGATCTCCTACCATTGTAACCGACTCTATGTAACTCTAGCCCTCTCCGGTGTCTATATAAACCGGATGGCTCTAGCCCGTAGGACATAACAACAACAACCATTACAATCATACCATAGGCTAGCTTCTAGGGTTTAGCCTCCTTGATCTCGTGGTAGATCCACTCTTGTAAACATCCACAATATCAATATCAATCAAGCAGGACGTAGGGTTTTACCTCCATCAAGAGGGCCCGAACCTGGGTAAAACATCGTGTCCCTTGTCTCCTGTTACCATCCGCCTAGACGCACAGTTCGGGACCCCCTACCCGAGATCCGCCGGTTTTGACACCGACATTGGTGCTTTCATTGAGAGTTCCTCTGTGCCGTCACCGATAGGAAGGATGCCTCCTCCCGTCTTCAAGGACGGTATTTTCGCCAAAGGAGCCTTGGCCGCCGGCCAAACTATCCGGCTAGGTGGTTTTCTTATGACCGCCTGTCCGGCTACCGCTTCGACAATGACCTCTCAAGTCGTCAAAAGTAATCTTCACGTCAGCTCGGAATTCGCCGAGCGGCTGGATCCAATAGAGCTCTGTCCGTAAACGAGCTCTTGGATCGCATCGCCGCCCTGGGAGTCGCTACAGACTACAATCAGATTGGGCTTAAAACCGATCTAAGATAGATTAACTCTCCCTAGGTCACCCACCACATTGCAGTGGTAGAGGAACAATGCGGCGACTCTTCTCCTGTATTGAAAACTAGTCATGTCCGGGCTCCCGAACCCCCCATGCCGGATTTCCGCGGAGGGACGGACTTCGATCAAGCACTGAACTTAAAGTCAGGCATCGGACCAGACTCGTTGGACAACGTCCAGCAATCCAAGCTTCCAAATTTGGAAACTTCTCGGCCCTCGAGCCTTGAGATGGGTAGGGTTCCGGACTTAATTCCACCCACCCGCCCAGACATATGCGATCTATCTCTAATCCGGCAAGAGCCCGCTGAGACAGTACATCACTACTGGGCCAGATTCCTCCTGGTTATGGACAGGATAAAGGACTGCCGAGAGGAAAACGCAATCTCAATTTTTTGCAATAATTGCACGGACGAGGGAATCTTGAACGCCGTCAGCCGTCGTGAAATTACACGCTTCGCCGACCTGGCGTCCATAGTACGAAAGTACTGTGCGATGGAGAGTTTCCGGACAACCGAAAATAAGTTTTGGGACAATCCGGCCCCGAATACAACCCTAGTCCGCAACAAAAGGGTGCATTACACTCAGGCACCAGATACGAAAATCAAAAAGCAAATACCCCATAGAGGGCAGGGAACCGTACTAGAGGGATGGCTTAGCGGACCCTGTAAAATTCACAGTACAGAAGGCGCCGTCCCAACACATAGCCTTCGAGCATGTTGGATATTACGGCAGGTGGCCAAAAGTGGAGAGGAGCTTCTAGCCCCGGAAAACCACTCTAACAATACCGGTACGGTATCAACAGTCTTCGAGACTTTCGCATCAAACAATATGCGGAAACGAACAATCCGTAGCCTTGCCGAAGTCTACCAAGTAGCAACAACTAATCCATGGAGCGACACAGCCATCACCTTCAACGCCAGCGACGAACCTAAATTCCGAACAGCCCGAGCTCTAGCCGCACTGGTACTTAGTCCAATAGTGGACGGCTTTCGACTTACAAAGGTCCTCATGGATGGCGGCAGCGGATTAAACCTCATCTACGAGGAAACCCTTCAAAAAAATGGAAATAGACTGGAGCCGCATTGAGTGAAGCAGCACAACCTTTAGAGGAATAATCCCTAGCCGGGAGGCGTGCTGCATAGGAAAAATCACACAAGATGTGGTATTCGGCTCGCCGGACAATTACAGATCCGAAGAAGTCACATTCCAAGTGGCCCCGTTTAACAGCGGGTATCACGCTATATTAGGACGAGAGGCATTCACAATTTTTCAAGCCGTACCCCATTACGGGTACATGAAGCTCAAAATGCCTGGGCCCGGCAGAATAATCACTCTCGTTAGTAATCCGGACATAGCACTCCGCGCCGAAAACAAGACAGCCGCATTAGCCTTAGAGACACTATCTGAAGCCCTAGCGGCAGAGGAACTCACCGCGCTACGCTCTACGGTGAATAGGGACGATGTGATACTTGATAAGAGATCCAAGTCCACCTCCTTTAAACCAGCAGATGAAATAGTAAAATTCCAGGTCCACCCAACGGACCCGACAAATACGGCCTCTATCGGGGCACAATTGAACCCTGATGTAGACGCCGCACTGCGAGAATTCCTTCAAGAAAATTGGGACATTTTTGCCTGGCACCCCTCGGATATGCCCGGAATCCCACGCAGATTGGCAGAACACAGCCTAAACATCCTAAAAGGATTCAAGCCAGTCAAACAGGCTCTTTGACGATTTTCTGAACCAAAAAGACAGGCAATGGAAGAAGAGCTAGTCAAACTATTGGAAGCCGGATTCATCAGAGACATCAAACATCCGGATTGGCTAGCAACCTGGTAATGGTACCAAAGAAGGACAAATCCTGGCGCCTATGTGTCGATTTCAAAGACCTAAATAAAGCCCGCCCAAAGGATCCCTTCCCCCTCCCCCGCATCGACCAAATTATCGATGCCACTGCAGGGCACGATTCATTGTGCTTCCTGGACGCATACTCCGGCTATCATCAAATCAAGATGGCAGAAGCGGATCAAGCCGCAACGGCATTCATTACTCCATATGGACCATTCTGCTTCAACACGATGCCCTTCGGACTTAAAAACGCCGGCGCAACATATCAGCGCATGATTCAGACATGTCTGGCTACCCAGATCGGCAAAACAGTAGAGGCATACATAGACGACGTGGTCGTCAAAACTAAACACGTCGAAACTCTAGTAGACGACTTGAGGCTCACATTCGACAACCTCAGAGCATATGACATCAAGCTGAATCCAGAAAAACGCGTTTTCGGCATACCAGCTGGAAAGCTGCTGGGCTTCATCGTATCCGGTAGAGGAATTGAAGCAAACCCAGCCAAGATCCGAGCTCTGTCACAACTAGATATCCCAAAAGACCTCAAGCAAATACAAAAATTGACTGGATGCATGACGGCTCTAAGCCGCTTTATCTCCCATCTAGGAGAAAAGGCATTGCCCCTCTATCGCCTCCTTAGGCGCACCGAACACTTCGAGTGGACGGATGCTGCCACCGCCGGACTCGAAGAAATAAAGGCCATATTGGCAACAAATCCGGTCCTGGCTGCACCCAACCTGGGCGAACCAATGTTGTTATACATCACAGCAACGCATCAAGTTGTAAGCGCGGTACTCGTCGTCGAACGAGAGACAGAAGGGCATAAATTCCCTCTTCAAAAACCAGTATACTACGTATCCACTGTGTTAACCCCCTGCAAGTCCCGTTACCCGCACTATCAGAAGATAGCATACGCGATGTTCATGGCATCCCGGAAGCTCCAACACTACTTTCAAGAGTGTTCGATAACAATGGCCTCTGAAGTACCACTTAACGACATTATAAACAACCGCGACGCGATGGGCAGGATTGCAAAATGGGCCATTGAGCTCTTACCATTTGATATAACTTACAAACCTCGGCGAGCTATAAAGTCGCAAGTTTTGGCTGACTTTGTCGCTGAATGGACCGAAGCCGAACTCCCTAAAGAGTACGGCGCATACTCCAATTGGATTATGCACTTCGACGGCTCTAAAATGTTAGCCGGATTGGGGGCTGGCATCGTATTGACGTCCCCGACCGGGGACACAGTCCAATACGTACTTCAGATAATGTACACGGACTCCAACAACGCAGCCGAATACGAGGCCCTTTTACATGGTCTCCGGATGGCAATCTCCATGGTCATTCAACGCCTAGAGGTGCGCGGGGATTCAAACCTCGCAATATCCCAAATAAACGGAGACTTTGACGCCAAAGATCCGAAAATGGCAGCATATCACAATGCTGTCCTAAAAATGTCAGCCCGGTTTGAAGGACTTGAATTCCATCACGTAGCCCGGGATAATAACCAAGCAGCTGACGTACTGGCACGCATCGGCGCAAAACGCGACGCTATCCCTCCTAACATCTTCTTGGAACGGCTCTTCAAGCCATCCGTACTATGGGAAGAGGAGTCCGGAAATAACAAACCGGAACAAGCCGCACCAACCGGCGATTCAGCCGATGACATAACACCTTCAGCCCACGACATAATGGTAGTAATTGCCCTGTGGACAGAACCATTCCTCGCCTACTTGCTTAGGCAGGAACTCCCCGAAGACCATAATGAGGCCCGCTGCATAGTCCGGCGATCTAAAGCCTACAAGGTCCATGAGGGAGAACTCTATAAGAAAAGCACAACCGGAGTCCTTCAAAGGTGTATCTCCGAAGAGGAAGGGCGAGACCTTCTGGCTGAAATTCACGCTGGACTAGGCGGACACCACGCCGCAGCCCGGGCCCTTGTAGGAAAGGCATTCCGTACAGGATTTTATTGGCCGACGGCCCGGGCAGATGCTCAGGACTTAGTCCAAAGATGCGTCGGTTGTCAGCTCTTTGCTAATCAGAGCCATATGCCACCCACCGCCCTCAAAACTATACCCATTACCTAGCCGTTCGTGGCCTGGGGGCTTGACATGGTTGGACCACTTAAAGGGGGAACCCACAAGCAAAGATACCTATTGGTCATGGTGGATAAATTCACCAAATGGATAGAGGCCAAGCCAGTTAAAACGGCAGAGTCCGGACCAGTGATAGACTTCATATCCGGGGTAGTACACCGTTACGGTGTCCCCCACAGCATCATCACCGATAACGGCATGAACTTCACGGCCGACGAGGTTAAGTCATGGTGCAAAAATATGGGCATCAAACTCGATTACGCTTCAGTCTATCACCCTCAAACCAACGGTCAAGTGGAACGAGCAAATGGTCTAATAATGAGCGGCATCAAACCCAGACTAGTACGGTCCCTTACGAAATCTGACACGCACTGGGTAGAGGAGCTCGACTCCGTACTCTGGGGGCTGCGGACAACGCCTAACCGTACCACCGGATTCACACCATTTTTTATGGTATACGGCGCAGAAGCAGTTTTGCCCTGCGACATCATTCATGACTCACCTCGAGTGCGCATGTACGAAGAAAGAGAAGACGAGTTGGATCGGCAGGACAGCTTGGACGCATTGGAGGAAGAACGCGACGTCGCCAAGGCTCGTTCTGCATTTTATCAGCAACAGGCTCGAAGATACCAAAGCAGAGAAGTACGGGCCAAGACTTACAACATTGGCGAACTAGTTATACGCCTGCCGGACAAGAAAATGGACAAGCTCAAGCCCAAATGGGAAGGCCCCTTCATCATCGATCAAGTCCTGACCGGCGGAGCATACCGTCTGCGAAATGCATCGGATAACCGACTCGAGCCGAACCCATGGAACGCAGCCTGCCTCCGAAGATTCTATGCCTAGCGCCGGACTAAGAGTTCGTCCCTTTCCCCCCGTCCAATTTTTTTGAGCTGCCTTTTGTTTATCTATTTCTTCTCAACCCTATTCATCAAAGCCTTAAAGGCCTACTTGCGCAACGTTCGCGCGCAATTGATGTGCTATCCGCACTCATTATACCTGGGGGCTTCTTTACCAGAAGCTTAATTATAAGGGCTTCATGCCCAACACATGTGTCAAGCCTCTACATGTACCTTTTATTCACCATTATATGCATCGATATGACTTAAGTTTTGGCCAAGCTGGGCTGCCTGGCTCCTGTGCTTACCCCTACATTCCCGATTGTTCGGCTAGGAGGTAAAGGGAGCACCTCTGCGATTGTTCGGATGTGTACCTCAGACTAGGTGAAGCCGAAAGCTAGCGTTCTTAAGGGAATATTCGGTCGGTGACTTAAAAGATGATTTTTCATCCACTTATTTATCTGCCCCCAGATGTTTTTCTGCTTTTTTCGCAGTCCAGACATGCACTTTAGGGCATGCCACCCCCAGAGGAAAGGAACCCTTAACGGAACTATTCTCCCTGGAAGATGTTTCTTACTACCCATGTAATATAACATAATTAGTTGGGCACTTGTCTGATAAAGCACTAATGACCCCTATGCCTGGTCTTCATGCATACCCCGGTTGTTTCATAACCGAGAAGGTATTCGGACACACTCCGGACTCTAGGGTCCCGAGGTCGAAGCGAAAAGGTCGGCAAAGACAAACGATCTACAATCCGGCTAGAAGGCATTTTATATGTCATTTTATAATACATTGTCAAATCAACTGATTGTATTCTTCCTCAATCCCGTCTAACAGGTTGTCTAATTTACAGTCCTGTTGGGAAAATTTAGCGGCCAGCTCTACTTGGCCGTATACTAAACTCACAGGGATCTCCTTCCCATCGGGCCCCACAGGTCCGACTTCGGCCATGTGGTTGGGATCCGCCTTCTTGTACTGCGTCTTCACCATGGCCCAGGCCTCCCTGGCACCTTGGCGGCAGGCCGAAATCTTCCATAAATGGAAGTGCTGCCGCACTCCCTGAAGCTTCTCCGCAAGCTCCCCAAGACCCTCGAGTAAGGAGAAGGCTGGCCATAAAGCCTGGATGACGCCGCTCATTGCCTGCCGAACTCGTTCGATCAGTTGCAACAATTCGGGAAGTTGATCACCCGTTGATACGGGCATCTCCTCCGCAGGGCGACCTGTCAGCATACCTGCAGACATATTCTGTCAAATTGACTTCCTTGCCGAACTCTTCTTTTCAAAGGAGTTCGCTCAAGCACTTACTATAGATGCCGCGACGAAGCCGCTGATTCTCCTTAACAGAGCCTGACAGCTCGGCACGAATGCCTTTCATCTCTTCTCCAAGCTGGGCATGGGCATCCTAGAGCTTGTTCCTTTCATGCTGCACCTTATGCAGCACCCTCTCGCCGGCCTTTAGTTGGCGCAGAAGTTCTTGCCTGTCCGGATCTTGTCCGGCAGCACCTGCAACGTCATTTTTTAGACTTGCGCAAAGGCCAAACGCTACTTATCTTTCTAAAATAATGCGTTACCAGGAGAGGTCCCTGTGTTTCCTCCTGCGCCAAAGAGTGCGGCCTCAAGTTGGGCCTTGCACTCTTGCAGCTCCTGAGACAGTTGGGTATTCTTCTCGGTAAGATCCTACGTTTCATATGATCCTTAAATCAGTTAATATAACTACTTTAAGTCTCGGGGGCTACTGGCATATACAACTATTAAATTCTCTTACCCATATGTCTTTTACATACTGCTCCGTGCCTCTGGTAAAACCATCTTGAGCAGCACGAAGGTGCGCGTCCCCCGCGTTAAAGGCATTCAACGCCTCAGGGGAGAAGCACGCGTCACGAAATACTGCCCAGCGGCGCCTGTGATTCAGGGCACTCTCCACCTCAGACTTGGTGGCGGACAGTCTGTCGGCATCCTCCGTCGGAGGAACATCCGGCTCGCACCTTGCGCTCGCCTCCCCCTCCAGACCAGGTGCTGGAGCCTGGCTGGTAGAGGTTGGATTGACAACCTCTACGCCTGCAGTCCGGCGGACGCTTTTTTCCCTACAAAAGTCATGAGCACTCAAACGCTTCCTAGGAACGTTGCTCTGAATAATGAATTGTGAGCTACACCTTTGCGGCGACGTTTCATTCCGCGTCGCGCTCCTCTTCCGCCTACTGGTCCGGACTGGCCTTTGTTGGCCAGCCACCGCGGGCTCGGCTTGTCACCCTAGGGGCGCCTCCTGCACAGCGCCATCGTATACAGTGGTCAGAAATAAGCAAGGAAGGAATGACGGTGTAAGGACTTCGGTCGCAATCACCTGGGAAGACGGATATAGTCTGGGATAATCGGCCGTGATGGCGACTAAAGCATTGTCCATGCTGAGCTGGGGGAACACCCCGTCGATTAGCTCCACCATTATGTCCAGATCCTCTTCGGAGGCCGGATCCTGGGATCTCTCTGGATCCTCGGGTTGCGGAGCTGGACTTAGCATGTCCTCCACGATCCGGCGCAGCTCCTGTGTTGAAAGAAGAACACAATATAAGAAACTTATGTTTCAAAAAGCATGGGTCGGGCACGCAGAGTGTTCGCTTACCCAAGGCCGGGGATTATTCATGGAGAACCCATTTAACGGGTTCGTCCGAAGGAAATCCTCCTTCTCCCCCTTATACAGGCTGGACAGGATCATCACCAGATCTTCGACCGAATCCGGCCCTTTGCGACCATGACGGGTGGCATCGTCCTCCCCGTTGAAATCCCACATGGGGTGGCCCCTGTATTGTAGTGGCTGCACCCCCCGCATAATGCATGTCGCCATGACTCCAATCATGGTCAACCCGGCATGGGCCAGTAACCTTACTCGGCCCATCAAATAATGGACGCTCTTGTCTTCCTCCAGTTGGGGGCTCCGCGGACGCCAACTAAGGCGTTTCTTCAGAGGAGCATTGCTGAACTCTGGGAGGCCGATCCGAACAGGGTCCGGCAGCGGAGCGTCTTCTATATAAAACCATTCCAAAGGCCAGTCTTCGGACGCCTTCTTAGGGGTTCCGGATGGATATCCGGTCCCGGCAATGCGCCATATTTCGGCGCCGCCCACTTGATATATGGACCCCTCGTGAGAACGGGGTACAAGGTAGAACAACCTCTTCCACAGCGCGAAATGGGGCTCGATGCCCAGGAATAGCTCGCAAAGAGCTACGTCACCCGCAATATGCAGGATTGAGGCGAGCGTGAGGTGATGAAGCTGGAGTCTGTAGAACTCCAGGAGCCCGCGGAGGAATGGATGTACAGGAAATTCGAGCCCCCTTATCAGATAGGGGACGAAGCATACCCGCTTCCCTTTGTTGCGACTTGGGGTAACCTCCGCTTGCTTCCCACCTTTGTAGGTGGCCAGCCCGGCTCGAACCGGAACCATAAAGGCTGGAGGGATATATCCCCCCGCTTGGAGCTTCACTAGCTCGTTGTGCGGAACAGAGCATCTCCTCCAATCTCCTGGCAAAGGGCTGGGAGCGCGAGAAGAGGAGCCGCGTTGACGGTCCATGATGGAATGGATTCTTGGTCGAAAGCGCTCCGATGAGTATTTGCAGGAGGAAGATGGTGATTTGGATCTGGATTCTTGCCTCCCTTATAGGCAGATTATTCGCACAACTAGGGAGTAAAACATAAAAGACACCCTGGCTTTTCACATTCGTGCGATGCGTGGAAGAAGGCCGTTATTGGGCGTGGAAGCCAAGATGCGCAACATTGATGAGGAAGTCGGACACTGTTCGGCAGGTACGTAGAACTTGAAGGAGAACCCGCCTTGCAACACCGAAGACTACACACATGCTGGACTTATCGTCATTGAAGCCTGGTTCGGGGGCTACTGAGGGAGTCCCGGATTAGGGGGTGTCCGGATAGCCGGACTACCATCATCGGCCGAACTATCATCGGCCGGACTATCATCATCGACCGGACTCCAAGACTATGAAGATACAAGATAGAAGACTTCGTCCCGTGTCCGGATGGGACTTTCCTTGGCATGGAAGGCAAGCTTGGCGATACGGATACGTAGATCTCCTACCATTGTAACCGACTCTATGTAACCCTAGCCCTCTCCGGTGTCTATATAAACCGGATGGCTCTAGTCCGTAGGACATAACAACAACAACCATTACAATCATACCATAGGCTAGCTTCTAGGGTTTAGCCTCCTTGATCTCGTGGTAGATCCACTCTTGTAAACATCCACAATATCAATATCAATCAATCAGGACGTAGGGTTTTACCTCCATCAAGAGGGCCCGAACCTGGGTAAAACATCGTGTCCCTTGTCTCCTGTTACCATCCGCCTAGACGCACAGTTCGGGACCCCCTACCCGAGATCCGCCGGTTTTGACACCGACAGTAGCCTTGCGTATTTTGTCAGCGCATAGTTGCATATTTTCCGGGCACAGCCACCAAAACCAACCTCGATGATAACCACAGTAAAACGTCTCTTTTTGAGATATGTGTATCTCTGACACTGACCCGACCTTTGGAGCTAAGCTGGCAAAATTATTACCTTTCACCATGGTAAAATGACCCAGCTCCATTGCTATATAAAGGCCACCTCGTGACCTTACCAAGCACCCCCACGCCTTGTGCACCACCCTCACAACCTTTTCCTGTCATGCCAAGCCCCAGTATTCATCTGAGAACCCAGATGCAACCCCAGGTAGCTTTGTCAAAATATTGTGGGAGTTTACTCGCAGTACTATGGGTTCTACATATCCACCCCAGTACGAGCTGTTCAAATCGAGAATCACTTTTTCCACCTCAGAATATGGGGCAGCAGTACACATCCCTCCCGTGGACTCCAATCAAGATCCAACGGAAGTTTCCTTCATGGTGGAATCTATGCCAACCCCACACCTGGCCATAGAAGCTGTTGTGAAAGAAGCGATTGCTTGCCTTCGATCCGCAGTACCCTATGCCCGCGAACGAGGATATTATTACTTTCCGAGCCGTGCAGCACCCGGAGGAGTAACATCTTTTCCCGGTGGACGGATTGCGAGAGACCCAGTGCTAGCCAACCTTATCCAGTACATCATCGCTCAAGAGCATTTGAACCAGCAAGTAATGGTCTATCTTCAGTCTCGCTGATTTAATCCTCAGGTTGCAATCGGCAGACCACTGAGGCCCGAACCGGAGAGACGCATACATCGACTGGTCAATCCACTTCCTCCGATAGAAGAGGAGTGTATCCCTTTTCCAGAGACATTTTATCAGGACCCCGTCCAGTTACCATTTTCATTTTAGACGTCACTGCTGTGTTTGTTATTTCGGCATTTATTATTACGTTGTAGCTTATGCATGGTACCTCGAATTTGTGCGACGAGTCGTGTATTCAGTTTCTACTAGTATGACTAGTTTTCTTCGTGATTTAACTTGTGTAACCGCGAAAAATCCTAGACTGAGATTTCTTTTCCCTGAGTTGCTGCATCGTTTATCCCCTCACTGCATGGATTTCTTTTATTTACGCAGCACCACAGCAGCAGACTCATAACTGCTCGAACACATATGGAGTGTTTGTTTTTCACATCGGCTCTTAGAAAATCTCGAGGACGAGATTTTTTTAAGGGGGGTAGTAATTTTAACACCCCAAAAATTTAACCAGGTTTTAGTTATTAAAATTTTGCCAAGAATTTAAAATTTTTGCCTGCAAGTATATCTCTGTTGATTTCAAAACTTTTCCTTTCATATTAAGGAATTTTTCCCAAGTGGATCCTTCCAAAACATATTGGACTTTTATGCCCTCTCTTTAAAAAACATCTCTCAATCAGTAGATTTATTTATTAATTTATTTCACCCTGAGCTATATTCATTAAAATGACTAGTTTAAAATTTTGGAGCTCTTTTTGTACTGCAACCAGTTGATAAAATTAACTAAAAATCCAACCAAAAATTTGGAGATGTCATGTGATGTCTCTAAATCACTTTTGTGCAATAATATATTTTATTCATTTCATATTTTGAGTGCTACACATGTTTTTCTTCTTTGGTCCAGTGGGCAATTTTGCACTACAACCCTTTTAAATATTTGTTTCTAGCTTCCACCAAAATTATGGGATGTCAGTAGGAGCATATGATTCCATTATATGCAAAAATCCAGGGATGTTCTTTGAAAATTTTGAGTGAATCAACCTCATCTCCATTCTGGTCCAACATGATGGTTTGTACAACAACCATATTATTGCTTGCTCTTTGTCCCTTGATTCTTTCTCCTACTTGTAGTCCTCCATGCTAAACCCCTAAGTCCAAGAGCATGCAACCATGGGCATATTTTTGGTTCATGAAATAATGCCATTCACATCCTGTCCAGATTTGAAGTTCTGCAAAACTTGCACTAGCAAGTTTGTGCTTTTCACCAACTAACCTCACCACCCTCTTATGCATCCAAAGAGACTTCAATCTGGAAGATTTGGCCACTCCAAGAAAAGCCTAAGTGCCTGTGGCATTTTGTCAAACACTTGGAGTGCATGATCAGATTTGACATGAATTGTTGTTGGCATTGTGAACTTGGTCTCCTGACCAAACCACCTTGTCCCCTGAGGTTCACTCTATCAACAACCTAGCTCTGTTGCTTGCCAACCTCACTTGTGACCTGTAGCATGCCACGGCATTGTATCAAACACCTTCCGTGCGTGCACTGGACGCGCCCAGAGCGCGCGTATTGCACGAACCGCGCTCGAGCCGACACGCTGGCCCCCTGGTTTTGGCCCGCTCTCCAGCGCCACACCACACACTAACCTCCTTTCAGCAATGCGCCAAGCCGCCCTGGCAGCCAACAGCGCCGCTGATAGAGCTTTTGGCGGCACGCCAGCGTCCGCAGCGCGCCTCTGCCACGGTCGGCGCCGCCAAAGCCACCCCAGCTTGCCACCTGCCCACTGGAACTGTGCAAGCTCATCCGCAGCCTCGTCCTTTAGCGCTCGTCGCCGCCACGTCGCCCAAGCTACAGGGAGGCGGTTCGCCGTCGTCCTTATCGCCGGCCACCTCAGAACTGACCTCCATCGTGTATATAAGGGCCCCGGAGCTCAATCGAGTCCTCGAGCAACCTCATATGATCCTCCTAGTGTTGCCTTGGTCAGCAGTTGAGGAGGGGAAGGCCTTCTTCCCCGAGTCCAGCCGGTTCGGTCGCCGCCAAGCCCCGGCCGATTCCATCGCCACCAGTGCCTCTCCCCCTCGACTCCCTCCACCAAGAACTCTCCCTTCCTCTCGCGAGCACAACCCCTCGCTCAATTTTGGCCGCAGACCACCGCAACCCCAAACTCACTATCCACCCGAATGCATTCTCCGCCGCGAAGCTCGTCGCCGGCGACTCCATTCACGTCGGCGACCATGGCGGGTACCCACGGATTCATCTCGACCCCGAGAGCACACCCATGTCCTCAGATCTCCAAGGGACGCCCATGTTCGCCGGCAAATCCTCGCCGGAGCTCCACCTCGGTTCGGTTGGAGGGGAACGACGCGCGCGTGGCCGGTCAAACCTGACCAGTGGGCCAGGCGGGCCCACCGTCAGTGACCCAGCGCCTGTCCACGCAGGAGTAAGTGGAAGCGCCTTTCCCGAATACGCTTTCGACGTGTACGCGTTTTATTTGAAACGTTTTTCTTTTCTGTTTTTTTTAATATCAGATTTTGACCAAACTTTGACCTGCCGTATCTTTTTAAATATAACTCCAAATAAATTAATTCTTGTTCCTACCTCTCTCAAATATTGTCTAGTTTATTTTAGGATTTATTTGAAAAAATTTCAAAACAACTTTTTGTCCTGTTTTTATTTTGTGTGTTAATTCATTTATATTTCTAAAATAGGATTTTTGAAGAGAGGAGAATATTTCAAGAGCTTGAAATGCACCCTGCCTTCCCATGACCTGAAGGCAAGCATTCTGAACCCCGGCATAATATTTTTGTGTGTTCGATAACACGTTTATAACATCACCTCACTTTGGAGAAATTTGTTATTTCATGTGATATGATCATATGCATGGGTGCATGTTAGTGATTTCCATGCTGTTGGAAAGGAACACACTTGTGATGATAATCATCCTCATGTGCCTTGCATGCATACCGGCAGGAACCCGGGAAAACCTCTGCCTTGGGTAGGCATGAGTTTGTCGCCGGTCTCCGTCGGGACGGTTATGTCTGGTATGGCATGCTAAGGTAATATGAGCGGATACTCTGTTGGTTGAAATATATTTGTTATACTAATCATGCAGGGAATACTTAAACCTCCTAAGTCGACCGTAGATCGAGTCTTGTTCCAGTAACCCCCCATACTTGTTTCGTACTACCACTCGTCTCTACAACAAGTAGAGTATGGTTCAGTAATTTTTCAACCCCTTTCTAGCACACACCGTACAGAGGGGCCGGGATGAGGGTACCACGGCCATGGATTAAAGCCAGTCATCCGGTCACGGGGCATGGGTGTTTTCGGTTGTAGCCGAGGGGGTAGCTTCCCCAGTTGCGCGCGGTATAAATTTTGTGATCCCATGCTAATCGAGGTTGTAGCCTCCCCACTTAGAGTTTTGCTTAACGAGTGTCGTGGGTGATTCCAGACACCGGTGAGTTAAGCTAGTGTGTGCAAGTCAGGTGCGTTTT
Source organism: Triticum aestivum (assembly GCF_018294505.1). Taxonomy (NCBI): domain Eukaryota; kingdom Viridiplantae; phylum Streptophyta; class Magnoliopsida; order Poales; family Poaceae; genus Triticum; species Triticum aestivum. The sequence goes on from NC_057801.1 coordinate 740,952,778, forward strand.
CATTTAAAAGACCGTAGACGGAATTAGTCCCGATGGACTAAAGGAATCCGTTACTCGTGGGTAAAGAGTACACCCTCTACAGAGATCAAACCTATTCGAATAGCCGTGTCCATGGTTAAGGATTACAGTCTGGGATGGGTCAAGTGTCGGTCTTAGTGTCGGTCTTCGGAGGTGAAACTATTAAATCAGAACTGGGATTACTACTTGTGACTTGTGATAGTTATGATTATTATTATTGTTGACTAACCCGTGATATTATTGTTATCTTCGAGTAACTCTGGGATGCTTCTACCTCCGGGATATTCATTATGATTGTTTCTTTTAAAAGCCCTTTATGTGGTGTCGCTCAGACGCCCGACTGTGGCATTTCTTTTAAAGCCCTTGACGTGGTGTCGCTCAGACGCCCAACTATGGCATTTCTTTTAAAGCCCTTTATGTGGTGTCGCTCAGACGCCCGACTGTGGCATTTCTTTTAAAGCCCTTTACGTGGTGTCGCTCAGACGCCTGACTGTGGCATTTCTTTTAAAGCCCTTTACATGGTGTCGCTCAGACGCCCGACTGTGGCATTTCTTTTAAAGCCCTTTACGTGGTGTCACTCACACGCCCGACTGTGGCATTTCTTTTAAAGCCCTTTATGTGGTGTTGCTCAGATGCCCGACTGTGGCATTTCTTTTTAAGCCCTTTATGTGGTGTCGCTCAGACGCCCGAATGTGGCATGCTTGTTATTTATTTCATAATTTTTAATACTTCTATGACATTGTATATTCTTAAATAACATGCCCGCATGCATCAGAGTTTTATTTATCTTTTGTGACTGACGTCATGAGCATAAAATATTTTCAGCACATCGTTATTATATTATGCATGTGTTCATATTGTTTGCGAGTACATTCAAAGTACTCACTGGCTTGTCCCTGGCTATTGTCTTGGCCAGATTTCTTGCACGGAAACGAGCGACCATGCGGACAGTCCCGAAACGTAAGCAACGGTGATAGCAGTCTCGCGAAGATAGGAGTTAACCTGGTCAGCTGTTCCCTTGGGAAATGAAGTCCCATATACACTGATGATTCACAACCCGCTTCCGCCATCAACCACTAGAAACCATTTGTTGTACTCACAGGCCAGAATGGTCTTGTACTACATATGTTGTATTTTGCTTGGAATTTCTGTATCAAGTGGGTGCCTCATCAGCTAACAGTTATCCTGGGGCTGGTGAGCACAACGACCATTTTCTGGGAATTAATACCCAGAAAACCGGTCACCACAGAATGGCCCGAGGTTTGCCAAGCGGCCTTGGTATAGCACCGGTAGACTGCCTGTCAAGTTTCTTGCCATTTGGAGGTCGTTTGGTACTCCAACAGTTAACTGCGTAGCCCAAAACCCCCCTTCTCTTTGCATCCCAACACCCTTCCAAACTGGCCCAAAACCCATCCAAACCCCCTCCATGTTCTCGGTCATTAGATCACGATCGCATGGCCGAAAACCGCTCCTCATTTAGACTCTCCTAGCTCCCAGAAACTATAAATAAGTCCTCGTCGTCCATTTTCGCAGGCGAAACCCTAGTCCTCTTCCTCCCGCCGCCACCGGACACGTCCATGACGGCCGGACACGTCCGTCCCGCTCCCCCCGTCCACTCCACAGCTGCCACGTGGCACGCCGCCACCCGCCGCCGCCGCGGCCCGCCCGAGCCTGTTGCGGGCCCACCCGGCCCATCCGCGCCACCGCCGTGCGCCCGAGGCGCCCGCGCCCCGTGCCCGACCCCGATCCATCGCTGCCGGCCTCCCCTCACGCCGCCGCCGCCGGCCGGCTCTTCCGCCGCCGCCGGCCGATCTCCGCCGCCCCTTCCGCGCCCGTGCGCCGCGCCCGGCTACCACTCCGCCAGCGCCCCTCTGCCCGGCCGGCCGCCGCCTCGCGGGCCCTCCTTCCCGCGCCCCTCGCCGTCCCTTGCCGGGATCCGGCCGGATCCGGCGAGATCCGGCCCGGATCCGTCCTCTCCCGGCCTCCCTGACTTCTCCCTCGACTCTGGCCACCGTCTCCTTCGTCTCCGGCGACATCCTCTCTCTCTTATTTGCGTATGTTAGCCACCATATATGCTTAGTCGTTGCTGCAACCTCACCACTTTACCCCTTCCTTTCCCTTTAAGCTTTGATACCCATGGTAATGGGATTGCTGAGTCCTCGTGGCTCACATATTACTACAACAACAGTTGCAGGTACAGGTTATGCGATGGTCATGACGCGAGAGCGATGCTTGCTTGCATTGATTTCTTCTTCTGCTTCTTCGATCAGGGGATAGGTTCCAGGTCGGCAGCCTGGGCTAGCAGGGTGGATGTCGTTTGAGTTTCTCTTTGTGATCATCCGTAGTCGGATGTTGCTCTTATGTATTGTGATGATGTATTCGTGTGGCATTGTATGACTTTTGTATGTATCCCCATCTATTATGTAATGTTGATGTAATGATATCCACCTTGCAAAAGCGTTTCAATATGCGGGTCTATCCTTGGTGGGACCTTCGAGTTTCTTTTGGATAGGGTCGCATATTGGGCGTGACAAGTTGGTATCAGAGCCTCGACCGACCCTAGGAGCCCCCTTGATTGATTGTGTAGTCTGGTCGTTGTTGAGTCTAGAAGAAAACTGTTTTCGGAGTCTAGTTATATTGGAGAGTAGGAATTCTTTTTACTCCTCAGCCCCTTCGTCGCTCTGGTAAGGAATCTTGATGTAGGTGTTTTGAATTACTCCTCTTCCCCTTCAAATTTTCTTTAGGATCACGCAGTTGTTTTTTGGTCGTTGGTTCTCGTCTCTTTTCATCCAGTGCATTTCTCGTCAAGTCGACTCGAGCCTCTCCATCATTGAGTTCAATCCTCAGTTCAATCTCAACGAAGTTGTTTCTCTACCCTCAGTTGTCTTCTTTTCCCACCCGCCCTCCCCTTTTTTCTCCTCGGAGCCGTAGTCCGTAATCGAGTATCCTTCCTACTCGTGCGAAGTCTTTGTTTTCTTTCTTCAATGACTTCAACCGGTGTTTTCTCTTCAAGACATTCATCGGTTCCCCCTTCCAAGTTGCCTTTGTTTTTCCCGCCCTCCCACCCTCTTCTTCCCGGAGTCTCTCGTGTGGAGTCTCTTCAGTCTTCCCTCAATCATTTCAACCGGTGAATTCTCGTCTCGGTGGACATTCTTCATCTCTTTTTCGGTGGACTCAATTCTAATTTTCGGTAGTGATAATATTCTTTTCCTTGGATCAAGTGTTCTCCTTGCTCGTTTGCCTCTCGCCAGTTTATCATTATGGAGTTCGCAAGACATCCCAGGAGATTCCTCTGTCTTTCAATTAATTTGAGGTTGTCACCTCATTCAAATATTTCAATCGTTCTGGTGCATCATCTATCTCTTCAACAATCCTTTTCAACGGTGTTTTTCTCTTTAGTGGGCCCTAACCCACAGGTCTTTTCCCAGGATCTTACCTGACTCTTCTAATTCCCCCGGAGTTATTCTCAAATTCTTTTCAAAGTGTGACGTAAGAATGGATTTCATCAGTCACATGCCTTCTCCAAGATCGTTTTCAAACTCTTTTCATTGTTGGCTCAACCTCTTCGCTTTTCATTCTCCCGGAGTATCTCAGTAATTTTGGTGTTGTTTCTCGTCGTCATTCTTAACATTTGAAGACCGAAGAAGAGTTTTTCCTCTAAATCTTGCCCATTCTCCCGAAGATTCGTGGTTCTAGGTTCTTGTTATCCTCGAGAATTATTCCATTTGTCAGATATTCTTTTCATCCATCCGGAGTATGTCAGGAGTTGTTTTTCCATTTATTTTCACCGGAGGCCATCGTTCCAGAAGAATTCTTCGTCCTCACATTTCAGCTACCATTATCCAATTATCCCGATGATTCAGTCTCTTTCATCAGTCATTTTCGAATTCTTACGGTGGTTCATTCAGATTCTTTTTTCCTTTGTTTATCATTTTAATTCATTCGTTCTTTTCAATCCTACCAGTGGTTCATGAAGACTTTCTCAAGTTTTGCGCCATTTACCCCTCAATCATTTTGCCAAGAAGAATAAGTAGTATGTAAAGTCCATTGCTTGTCATCAATTTAATTTGATGAAGGATAAGCATACAATAAATCTTATTCTTATTTCATCCAAGTGAGTAATCCTTTCCTTCGGAGTTTGTTCTTGATGAATAAATTCTAGTTCCAAGTGTTTTCATCTTTTCTTTTCCGGAGTTCAAATTTCCTCGGTCATCTCGTCGGAACCTCCATCTAAATCATCATAAGGCTCATCTTATTCTTTATTCCTTCATTCTATCTCATCGTCATTTGTCACCGGAGTTCTTCATGGTGGTTCTTTATGATTTAATTCATTCTTTCAAGAGTTCATCAAGATTTTGTCGGTGGAGTTCAAGTATCTTTTCTTCTCGCGTCTTGAAGTGTAATTAATTCTCCGTATTCTTTTGAAGTGGAGTTTTGCATTTCTTCGTTCTCCTCAGCTATTTAATCTTTCCCGCTTGTGGTCGGCGATCAGCTCATAATTTTGAGATGTTACCCATAAGTCCACAACAAGCTTATTCTTTTCGTTGTTGAATTTTCTCAACAACTCCATTCAATCTTTTCTTCTAAGATTGCTTTCTTTTTCATTTGTGGCACAAGTTGTCATTTTCTTCTTCATTCTTTTCATTCAACTCTTTTAATTCTTTCCGGAGGTTTTGTGTCATGTCGTCATCAAGTATCATTCCATACCCTCAAGTTCATGTTCTTTTCCTTCCATTTTCAGCCCGAGTGTTGCCTAAATCCTTTCAGTATTATTCGTTACTTATCTAGTTCTAACCGGAGTGGTTTCATAGTCTATCTGATTCCGTGAGCTTTCGATTCTCGTCATTCTCGTCGTTCCTCTCTTCTTCTCGAGTGCTCTCGATTCTTTGCTTCTTCTCTTGAGTTCTTGCTTCACCTCATCCCCTTTTCCCTTCTGTCTCGGTCCTAAGATCTCGGGACGAGATCTCTTGTTAGTGGAGGAGTGTTGTAACGCCCCGGATTCGTTGCGCCATGTGTCTGCCAGTTATTCGCCGCCGTTGCCATGTCATTTGCTTGCGTGTTGCATTTTATCCTGTCATCATGTGCATTGCATTGCATACGTGTTCGTCTCATGCATCCGAGCATTTTCCCCGTTGTCCGTTTTGCAATCCGGCACTCCTATGTCCTCCAGCGTCCCCCCTTTTGTCTCTCATTGTGAGTGGGTGTTAAACATTCTCGGAATGGCCCAAGGTTTGCCAAGCGGCCTTGGTCTAGCACCGGTAGACCGTCTGTCAAGTTTCGTGCCATTTGGAGGTCGTTTGGTACTCCAACAGTTAACCGCGTAGCCCAAAACCCCCCTTCTCTTTGCAGCCCAACACCCTTCCAAACTGGCCCAAAACCCATCCAAACCCCCTCCATGCTCTCGGTAGTTCGATCACGATTGCGTGGCCGAAAACCGCTCCTCATTTGGACTCTCCTAGCTCCCAAAAACTATAAATAAGTCCTCCCCATCCATATTCGCACGCGAAACCCTAGTCCTCTTCCTCCCGCCACCACCGGACACGTCCGTGACGGACGGACATGTCCGCCCCGCTCCCCCCCCGTCCACTCCGCAGCTGCCACATGGCACACCGCCACCCGCCGCCCCCGCGGCCCGCCCGAGCCCGTTGCGGGCCCGCCCGGCCCGTCCGCGCCATCGCCGTGCGCCCGAGGCGCCCGCGCCCCGTGCCCGACCCCGATCCCTCACCGCCGGCCTCCCCTCGCGCCGCCGCCGCCGGCCGGCTCTTCCACCGCCGCCGGCCGATCTCCGCCGCCCCTTGCGCGCCCGTGCGCCGCACCCGGCCACCACTCCGCCAGCGCCCCTCCGGCCGGCCGGTCGCCGCCTCGCGGGCCCTCCTCCCCGCGCCCCTCGCCGTCCCTTGCCGGGATCCGGCCGGATCCGGCGAGATCCGGCCCGGATCCGTCCTCTCCCGGCCTCCCCGACTTCTCCCTCGACTCCGGCCACCGTCTCCTTCATCTTCGGCGACATTCCGGCGAGATCCACGCCCGCCGTTGACTTTTCTGAGAGGTTAATATTTTGATAAGTCCCGAAATATTTTGCATTCTGGAGCCCTGTTCATCGCATCATAACTCTGCATCCGTAGCTCCGTTTTTTGCGTGTAATATGTCAACGTCATGAGATGTTGTACATTTCATTCCATTGCATCATGTTCATTTGAGCTCATCTTGATGCTTGAATCATCGTTGCAAGAGTGTTATATGATGTTAATCTGCTGAAACTCTTATAACTTGCTCTTTTGTCATTTTTGCCATGTTTGATGTGTGCATCCTATGAGGTTGATGTCTACATGTGTTTTGATCTATGCCATGCCATCTTTACAGGGGTGCCATCCATGTATTTTTGTGAGTTGTGTAGTGATTGCATCGAGCTTGTTAAGTAGGGTAGTTGCTGTTACTATTTTGAATGTCTGAATCTGTTATTTTGTGATGCTATGTAAACCTGCTGCTACAAGTCATTCTATGCATAATCTGGAGGTGTTCACTAAGGGTGTTTTGTTATACATGTCTTGCTCTATCCATCCATGCCCCTGGTTGCATTTATAGCCTGCTGTAGCTTGTTGTAATCTTGCTCCAAAGTTGCTAAATAATGTTGCTGTCAGCCTGTTAACATTAAGTTCAGTTGTTGCCATGATTGTTGCTACTGTTCCATGCACCCTATGAACTTGCTCTTGCCATGCTTAGCTTCATAAAAATGTCTTCTTACTGTTGGTTGCCTTGCCATGCCATGTATTGCTCTGTGGTGAGTGGTACAAGCTCATCTACATGCCTACTTATCGTTGTTCCTGCCATGTTGGAATCTGTCATATAACTTGCCATGTTTACATGGGCGCCATCATATTTTCTGTTCCTTTTTGGCTCATGGTCAGTAAAGGACTTTTGTTCTATGCAATTAGTAGATTCATTCCATGCCTTTGTTTGCCATGTTAAGTTCCTGTAACATGTTGTTTGATAGCTCTAAACATTGCAACCTGATGTTATTTTTTGCAAAGTCTGAAACTGTTATTATATGCAATCTTGCCATGTGTGTTTGAGCATGTTCTAGTGATTTCTGGAGATAGCTCAGTGTTCGTGTTTTTTTATGCTTTACATGTACATCATGCCCATGCCTTTTGTTTTCTTGTTGAGGTCCTGTAGCATGTTGTTTTGATGCTTGCAAGATGCCTAGTTGCTGTTTTGGACAGATTATTGTTATGACTTGTATAGTGTGTGTGTTGAACCGTTGCTCCGTTTTGGGTGTGCTCTATATGAAACTTGCTTGATTTTACATCTAGTTTCATATTATCATGTTGAATTAATGTTTTGAGGTGTTTGCTTGATGTTTGTATGCATTTTGCATCAATGCCATGTTTAACTTGTTTTGCTCATATCTTCTAGGCCGTAGCTCCGAAATAAATGAACTTTATATGTAACTTGACTAGAATCTCGTGTAGATCATCTTTGTGCATCTTAACTTGCTGTTTAACAACTTGAACATAAGGTTTATTCAGATCTGGACCAACTTCGAAATTTGCATATGAGGACTTACCGGAATTGTTATATGTTGTTCCCGGCCTCATTTAAACTTGCCTTGATGTGTTGCTCTTGTTTGCATCATCTCTTGCCATGAGTAGCCTCATCTAGATTTGTCATGCATCATGCTTGTTGTGCATCATGTCATGTTCATGTGTGGTGTGTTTACCTTGTTGTGTCCTTCTCCTCGATAGTTCCTGTTTCATTGCGATCGTGAGGATTCGTTCGTCTACGCTTGGTTCGTCTTCGTGGCTTCATCTTCTTCATGGACTCATTCTTCTTCCTAGCGGGATTTCAGGCAAGATGACCGTCACCCTAGATCTCACTACTATCATCGTTATGCTAGTTGCTTCGTTCTATCGCTATGCTGTGCTACCTATCACCTATTTATCAAGCCATCCCAAATTGACATGTCAACCTCTAACCTTTTTCACCCTTCCTAGCAAACCAATGCTTGGCTATGTTACCACTTTGCTCAACCCCTCTTATAGCGTTGTTAGTTGCAGGTGAAGTTGAAGATTGCTCCATGGTGGACAGGATTATGTTGGGATATCACAATATCTCTTATTTAATTAATGCATCTATATACTTGGTAAAGGGTGGAAGGCTCGGCCTTATGCATGGTGTTTTGTTCCACTCTTGCCGCCCCTAGTTTCCGTCATACCGGTGTTATGTTCCCAGATTTTGCGTTCCTTACGCGGTTGGGTGATTTATAGGACCCCCTTGACAGTTCGCTTTGAATAAAACTCCTCCAGCAAGGCCCAACCTTGGTTTTACCATTTGCCTCACCAGCCCTTTTTCCCTTGGGAGTCGCGCTCTCGAGGGTCATCTTTATTTTACCCCCCCGGGCCAGTGCTCCTCCGAGTGTTGGTCCAAACTAGAGCACCGTGCGGGATCATTCCTTGGCAACATGGATTACGTTGGTTCCTGTACGCTTCGCTTATCCGGTGTGCCCTGAGAAAGAGATATGTGCAGCTCCTATCGGGATTTGTCGGCACATCCGGGCGGCTTTGCTGGTCTTGTTTTACCATTGTCGAAATGTCTTGTAAACCGGGATTCCGAGTCTGATCGGGTCTTCCTGGGAGAAGGTATATCCTTCGTTGATTGTGAGAGCTTATCATGGGCTTAGTTGGGACACCCCTGTAGGGTATAAACTTTCGAAAGCCGTGCCAGCGGTTATGGGCAGATGAGAATTTGTTAATGTCCGGTTGTAGATAACTTGACAGCAGATTAGAATTAAAACGCATCAACCGCGTGTGTAGCCGTGATGGTCTCTTCTCGGCAGAGTCCGGGAAGTGAACACGGTTTCTGGGTTATGTTTGACGTAAGTAGGAGTTCAGGATCACTTCTTGATCATTGCTAGCTTCACGACCATTCCGTTTGCTCTCTTCTCGCTCTTATTTGCGTATGTTAGCCACCATATATGCTTAGTCGCTGCTGCAACCTCACCACTTTACCCCTTCCTTTCCCTTTAAGATTTTCTAGTCTTGATACCCATGGTAATGGGATTGCTGAGTCCTCGTGGCCCACAGATTACTACAACAACAGTTGCAGGTACAGGTTATGCGATGGTCATGACGCGAGAGCAATGCTTGCTTGCGTTGAGTTCTTCTTCTGCTTCTTCGATCAGGGGATAGGTTCCAGGTCGGCAGCCTGGGCAAGCAGGGTGGATGTCGTTTGAGTTTCTCTTTGTGTTTCATCCGTAGTCGGATGTTGCTCTTATGTATTGTGATGATGTATTCGTGTGGCATTGTATGCCTTTTGTATGTATCCCCGTCTATTATGTAATGTTGATGTAATGATATCCACCTTGCAAAAGCGGTTCAATATGCGGGTCTATCCTTGGTGCGACCTTCGAGTTCCTTTTGGATAGGGTCGCATATTGGGCGTGACACGAAGGTCTGTGGTAAACTACTCACAACTCATCGGAGGGGCCATGATATTGATGTAGAAGCCCTCCATGGTCGATTCCCCCTCCGGCGGAGCGCCAGCGAAGGCTCCAAGATGGGATCTCACGGATACAGAAGGTTACGTTGGTGGAAATTGTGTTTCGTTGGCTCCCTGGAGGTTTTCAGGGTACGTAGGTATATATAGGAGGAAGAAGTACGTCGGTGGCCGCTCGAGGGGCCCAGGAGACAGGGGCGCGCCCAGGAGGGGTGGGCACGCCCTCCTATCTCCTGGCGCCTCGCTTGCTTCTTTACTTGCACTCCAAGTTCTCCGGTTCATGTTCGTTCCAAAAATCACGCTCCCGAAGGTTTCATTCCGTTTGGACTCCGTTTGATATTCCTTTTCTTCGAAATACTGAAATAGGCAAAAAAACAGCAATACGGGCTGGGCCTCCGGTTAGTAGGTTAGTCCCAAAAATGATATAAATGGGTAAAATAAAGCCCATAAACATTCAAAAGGGGTAATATAATAGCATGTAACAATAAAAAATTATGGATAAGTTGGATACGTATCTAGCATCCCCAAGCTTAATTCCTGCTCGTCCTCGAGTAGGTAAATGATAAAAACAGAATTTTTGATGTGGAATGCTACCTAGCATAATTCTCAATGTAATTTTCTTTATTGTGGCATGATTGTTCAGATCCAAATGATTCAAGATAAAAGCTTATAAAACATAAAAATAATAATGCTTCGAAGCATACTAACAAATAATCATGTCCTATCAAAATAGCATAGCCAAAGAAAGCTTATCCCTACAAAATCATATAGTTAGGCCATGCTTCATTTTCATTACACAAAATACTCCCATCATGCACAACCCCGGTTTCAGCCAAGCAATTTGTTCATACTTTTTAACGCGCTTCAGCTTTTTCAACTCTTACACAATACATGAGCGCAAGCCATGGACATAGCACTATGGTGGTATAAGGTGGTGGTTGTGAGGACAAAAAGTGGGAGAAGATAGTCTCACATCAACTAGGCGTATCAATGGGCTATGGAGATGCCCATCAATAGATATCAATGTGAGTGAGTAGGGATTGCCATGCAATGGATGCACTAGAGCTATAAATATATGAAAGCTCAACAAAAGAAACTAAGTGGGTGTGCATCCAACTTGCTTGCTCACGAAGACCTAGGGCATTTTGAGGAAGCCCATCATTGGAAATACAAGCCAAGTTCTATAATAAAAAATCCCACTTAGTATATGAAAGTGACAACATAGGAGACTCTCTATCATGAAGATCATGGTGCTACTTTAAAGCACAAGTGTGGAAAAAGAGATAGTAGCATTGTCCCTTCTCTCTTTTTCTCTCATTTTATTTTTTTCTTTCTTTTTTTCTTTTCTTCTTTTTTTTCTTTGGCCTTCCTTTTTTTGGCCTTTCTCTTTTTTTTTCTTTTTTTCTTTTTAAAGTCTGAAGCCTCATCCTGACTTGTGGGGGAATCATAGTCTTCATCATCCTTTCCTCACTGGGACAATGCTCTAATAATGAAGATCATCACACTTTTATTGATTTATAACTCAAGAATTACAACTCAAAGCTAGAACAAGATATGACTCTATATGAATGCCTCCGGCGGTGTACCGGGATATGCAATGAATCAAGAGCGATATGTATGAAAATTATGAAGGTGGCCTTGCCACAAATACGATGTCAACTACATGATCATGCAAAGAGCAATATGACAATGACGAAGTGTGTCATAATAAACAGAATGGTGTGAAGTTGCATGGCAATATATCTCGGAATGGCTATGGAAATGCCATAATAGGTAGGTATGGTGGCTGTTTTGAGGAAGGTAAATAATGGGTGCATGATAACGGCGAATGTTGTGCGGTGTAATAGAGGCTAGCAAAGTGGAAGGATGAGTGTGCGTATATCCATGGACTCACATTAGTCATAAAGAACTCATATACTTATTGCAAAAGTCTACTTGCCCTTGAAGCAAAGTACTACTACGCATGCTACTAGGGGAAGGGTTGGTAGGAGTTAACCATCGCGTGATCCCGACCTCAAGTCATAAGGAAAGCAATTAAAAGAGCACCTCATGCAACAAATTTGTCACACAACTTTTACCATACGTGCATGCTACGGGACATGCGAACTTCAACACAAGTATTTCTCAATTTCATAATTACCCACTAGCATGACTCTAACATTACTACCTTTATATCTCAAAACAATTATCAAGCATCAAATTGATCCTAGTGTTTTATGCACTTTCTGTGATAGTTTTTATTATATCCAACTTGGATGCCTACCATTCTAGGACCAATTTTATAACCATAGCAAATACCATGCTGTTCTAAAAGACTCTCAAAATAATATAATTGAAGCATGAGAGACTAGCAATTTCTTCAAAATTGAGCCACCGCCGTGCTCTAAAAGATATAAGTGAAGCACTAGAGCAAAAACTATCAAGCTCAAAAGATATAAGTGAAGCACATAGAGTATTCTAGCAAATTCTAATCAAGTGGGCTTCTCCCAAAAGGTGTGTACAGAAAGGATGATTGTGGTAAACTAAAAAGCAAAGACTAATATAATACACGACACTCCAAGCAAAACACATATCATGTGGCGAATAAAAATATAGCTCCAAGTAAAGTTACCAATGAACAAAGACGAAAGAGGGGATGCCTTCCCGGGGCATCCGCAAGCTTAGGCTTTTGGCTATTCTTGAATCTCTTGGGGTGCCATGGGCATCCCCAAGCTTAGGCTCTTGCCACTCCTTATTCCATAGTCCATCAAAGCTCCACCCAAAACATGAAAACTTCACAACACAAAACTCAACAGGAAACCTTATAAGCTCCGTTAGTGAAAGAAAACAAAACCACCACTTATTTATTTTGGTGTTAAACCTACTGTATTCCAACTTCGCTGTGGTTTATAAACTATTTGAGTAGTCATAGATGCATCAAAATAAGCAAACAACACACGAAAGGCAGAATCTGTCAAAAACAGAACAGTCTGTAACAATCTGTAACTAACGCAAACTTATAGAACTCGAAAAATCCTACCAAAATAGGAAGTCCTGGAAAATTTGTCTATTGATCAGCATAAAAAAGAATCAATGCAAAAACACGTTTCTGTGATTTAACAAAAGAAATTCGTGCGCGCAAAGTTTCTATTTTTCACCAGAATCAAATCAACTATCATCATAGGTTATCCTATAGGTTCTACTTGGCACAAACACTAATTAAAAGATAAAAACACATCTAAACAGAAGTTAGATGCAAAATTTATTACTAAACAGGAACAAAAACAAAAAACACAAATAAAATTGGGTTGCCGCCAAACTAGCGCTATCGTTTAACGCCCCTAGTTAGGCATAAAAGCGAAGATAGATCTAAATAGTGCCATCTTTGGCACTCAATTCATAAGTAGCTCGCATGATAGATTCATAAGGTAATTTGACTTTCTTTCTTGGAAAGTGATCCATGCCCTTCCTTAATGGAAATTGGAATCTAATATTCCCTTCCTTCATATCAATAATCGCATCAATCGTTCTAAGGAAAGGTCTACCAAGAATAATAGGGCAAGAAAGATTGCAATCTATATCAAGAACGATAAAATCTACGTGCACCAAATTTTTATTTGCAACAATGAGAACATCATTGATCCTTCCCATTGGCTTTTTAATGGTGGAATCCGCAAGGTGCAAATTTAAGGAGCAATCATCAAGAGCATGGAAACCTAGAATATCACATAAAGTTTTTGGAATCGTGGAAACACTAGCACCCAAATCACACAAAGCAAAACACTCATGATATTTAATTCTAATTTTTATAGTAGGTTCCCACTCATCATTAAGTTTTCTAGGTATAGAAACTTCCAAATTAAGTTTTTCATCATAAGATTGCATCAAGGCATCAATGATATGTTTGGTAAAAGCTTTATTTTGACTATAAGCATGAGGAGAATTAGCAATAGATTGCAACAAGAAAATACAACCTTCTAAAGAACAATTATCATAATCAAATTCCTTGAAATCCGAGATAGTGGGTTCAATACTATTTAAATTCATGACCTCTCCAATCCCACTTTTACCAAATTTAGCATCAAGATCTAAAACTCTGAATTCTTGGGACGCCTTTTAACTAAAGTTGACTCATCTCCAGTCCCATTATTATCAAGATTCATATTGCAAAACAAAGATGTAATAGGAGACACATCAATAACTTTAAGATCTTCATCATTATTTTCATTTAACTTTGCTGGTTTGGCAGCCATCTTATTGACTAAGGTAGCTTGCTTATCAGAAATTTTGGCTATAGCATTTTCAAGTCGGGTAATTCGAGAGTTCACACCATAAAATTCCTTAGACATATCATCAAGCTCTTTGTTCAAACCCCAAAAAACCTTTTTTGTTCCTTAAGCTCTTTTCTGAAGAAATTATTATGCTCAAATTGCAAATTCATAAAGCTTCTAATATTTGATTCAATCTCTTCCAACCTTCTAAGAAGGTGGTCGGTACTCTTAGGCAAAGCCATAAGGACAAACATGCACACAAAAAGACAAGCGAAAAAGAGAGAGGGGAAGATTGGGAAAGAGTGGGCGAATAAAACGACAAGGGTGAAGTGGGGGAGAGGAAAACAAGAGGCAAATAGCAAATAATGTAAATGCGAGGGAGATGAGTTTGTGATGGGTACTTGGTATGTCTTGACTTGAGCGAAGACCTCCCCGGCAACGGTGCCAGAAATCCTTCTTCCTACGTCTTGAGCTTGCGTTGGTTTTCCTTGAAGAGGAAAGGGTGATGCAGCAATAGTAGCATAAGTATTTCCCTCAGTTTTTGAGAACCAAGGTATCAATCCAGTAGGAGGCTCCTCAAAAGTCCCACACACCTACACAAACAAACAAAGAACTCACAACCAACGCAATAAAGGGGTTGTCAATCCCTTCACGGCCACTTGCGAAAGTGAGATCTGATAGAGATAGTATGATAAGATAAATATATTTTTGGTATTTTATAATATAGATGCAAAAAGTAAAGATGCAAATAAAAGTAGATTGAAAGCTTATATGATAAAATATAGACCCGGGGGCCATAGGTTTCACTAGTGGCTTCTCTCAAGATAGCATAATTATTACGGTGGGTGAACAAATTACTATCGAGCAATTGATAGAAAAGCAAATAATTATGAGATTATCTAGGCATGATCATGTATATAGGCATCACGTCCGCGATAAGTAGACCGACTCCTGCCTGCATCTACGACTATTACTCCACACATCGTCCGACTCCTGCCTGCATCTAGAGTATTAAGTTCATAAAGAACAGAGTAACGCATTAAGCAAGATGACATGATGTAGAGGGATAAACTCAAGCAATATGATATAAACCCCATCTTTTTATCCTCGATGGCAACAATACAATACGTGCCTTGCTGCCCCTGCTGTCACTGGGAAAGGACACCGCAAGATTGAACCCAAAGCTAAGCACTTCTCCCATGGCAAGAAAGATCAACCTAGTAGGCCAAACCAAACTGATAATTCGAAGAGACTTGCAAAGATAACTCAATCTTACATAAAAGAATTCAGAGGAGATTCAAATATTTGTCATAGATAAACTTGATCATAAACCCACAATTCATCGGATCTCGACAAACACACCGCAAAAAGAGTTTACATCGAATAGATCTCCACAAGAGAGGGGGAGAACATTGTATTGAGATCCAAAAAGAGAGAAGAAGCCATCTATCTAATAACTATGGACCCGAAGGTCTGTGGTAAACTACTCACAACTCATCGGAGGGGCCATGGTGTTGATGTAGAAGCTCTCCATGGTCGATTCCCCCTCCGGCGGAGCGCCGACGAAGGCTCCAAGATGGGATCTCGCGGATACATAAGGTTAAGGTGGTGGAAATTGTGTTTCGTTGGCTCCCTGGATGTTTTCGGGGTACGTAGATATATATAGGAGGAAGAAGTACGTCGGTGGTGCTCGAAATACTGAAATACTGAAATAGGCAAAAAAATAGTAATACGGGATGGGCCTCTGGTTAGTAGGTTAGTCCCAAAAATGATATAAATGTGTAAAATAAAGCCCATAAACATCCAAAAGGGGTAATATAATAGCATGGAACAATAAAAAATTATAGATACATTGGAGACGTATCAGCGATCACATCGACTTTAGAACCATTTCCCACACGCATCGTCACCTCGTCCTTAGCCAATCTTCGCTTAATCCGTAGTCCCTGTTTCCAGTTGCAAATATTAGCAACAGAACCAGTATCAAATACCCAGGTGCTACTGCGAGCATTAGTAAGGTACACATCAATAACATGTATATCACATATACCTTTGTTCACCTTGCCATCCTTCTTATCCACCAAATACTTGGGGCAGTTCCGCTTCCAGTGACCAGTTCCTTTGTAGTAGAAGCACTCAGTCTCAGGCTTAGATCCAGACTTGAGCTTCTTCACTTGAGCAGCAACTTGCTTGCCGTTCTTCTTGAAGTTCCCCTTCTTCCCTTTACCCTTTTTCTTGAAACTGGTGGTCTTGTTGACCATCAAGACTTTATGCTCCTTCTTGATTTCTACCTCCGCAGCCTTTAGCATCGCGAAGAGCTCGGGAATTGTCTTATCCATCCCATGCGCGTTATAGTTCATCACGAAGCTCTTGTAGCTTGGTGGTAGTGATTGAAGAATTCTGTCAATGACACTATCATCAGGAAGATTAACTCCCAGTTGAATCAAGTGATTATTATACCCAGACATTTTGAGTATATGTTCACTGACATAACTATTCTCCTCCATCTTGCAGCTATAGAACTTATTGGAGACTTCATATCTCTCAATCCGGGCATTTGCTTGAAATATTAACTTCAACACCCGGAACATCTCATATGCTCGATGACGTTCAAAACATCGTTGAAGTCCCGGTTCTAAGCCGTAAAGCATGGCACACTGAACTATCGAGTAGTCATCAGCTTTGCTCTGCCAGATATTCATAACATCTGGCGTTGCTCCTGCAGCGGGTTTGGCACCTAGCGGTGCTTCCAGGACGTAATTCTTCTGTGCAACAATGAGGATAATCCTCAAGTTACGGACCCAGTCCGTGTAATTGCTACCATCATCTTTCAACTTAGCTTTCTCAAGGAACGCATTAAAATTCAACGGAACACCAACATGGGCCATCTATCTACAACAACATAGACATGCAAAATACTATCAGGTACTAAGTTCATGATAAATTAAAGTTTAATTAATCAAATTACTTAAGAACTCTCACTTAGATAGACATCCCTCTAATCATTTAAGTGATCACGTGATCCAAATCAACTAAACCATGTCCAATCATCACGTGAGATGGAGTAGTTTTCAATGGTGAACATCACTATGTTGATCATATATACTATATGATTCACGCTCGACCTTTCGGTCTTAGTGTTCCGAGGCCATATCTGCATATGCTCGGCTCATCAAGTTTAACCCGAGTATTCTGCGTGTGCAAAACTTGCTTGCACCCGTTGTATGTGAACGTAGAGCTTATCACACCCGATCATCACATGGCGTCTCGGCACGATGAACTTTCACAATGGTGCATACTCAGGGAGAACACTTGTACCTTGAAATTTAGTGAGAGATCATCTTGTAATGCTACCGTCGATTTAAGAAAAATAAGATGCATAAAGGATAAACATCACATGCAATCAATATAAGTGATATGATATGGCCATCATCATCTTGTGCCTTTGATCTCCATCTCCAAGCCACCGTCTTGATCACCATCGTCATCGGCGCGACACCTTGATCTCCATCGTAGCATCGTTATAGTCTCGCCAACTATTGCTTCTACGACTATCACTACCGCTTAGTGATAAAGTAAAGCAATCACATGGCGATTGCATTTCATACAATAAAGCGACAACCATATGGCTCCTGCCAGTTGCCAATAGCTCCGTTACAAAACATGATCATCTCATATAATAAAATTTAGCATCATGTCTTGACCATATCACATCACAACATGCCCTGCAAAAACAAGTTAGACGTCCTCTACTTTGTTGTTACAAGTTTTACGTGGCTGCTACGGGCTAAGTAAGAACCGTTCTTACCTACGCATCAAAACCACAATGATATTTTGTCAAGTATGTGGTGTTTTAACCTTCACAAGGACCGGGCGTAGCCACACCCGATTCAACTAAAGTTGGAGAAACTGACACCCGCCAGCCACATGTGTGCAAAGCACGTCGGTAGAACCAGTCTCGCGTAAGTGTACGCATAATGTCGGTCCAGACCGCTTCATCCAACAATACCGCCGAATCAAAGTATGACATGCTGGTAAGCAGTATGACTAGTATCGTCCACAACTCACTTGTGTTCTACTCATGCATATAACATCTACACATAAACCTGCTCTGATACCACTGTTGGGGAACATAGTAATTTCAAAAAAAATCCTACATACACGCAAGATCATGGTGATGCATAGCAACGAAAGGGAGAGTGTTGTCCACATACCCACGTAGACCTTAAGTGGAAGCGTTATGACAACGCAGTTGATGTAGTCATACGTCTTTACAATCGACCGATCCTAGTACCGAACGTACGGTACCTCTGCGATCTGCACACGTTCGGCTCGGTGATATCCCATGAACTCACGATCCAGTAGAGCTTCGAGGGAGAGCTTCGTCAGCACGACGGCGTGATGACGGTGATGATGAAGCTACCAGCGCAGGGCTTCGCCTAGCACTGCAATGATATGACTGAGGTGGATTATGGTGGAGGGGGGCACCGCACATGGCTAAGAGATCAATGATCAACTTGTGTGTCTATGGGGTGCCCCCCTCCTCCGTATATAATGGAGTGGAGGAGGGGGAGGAGGCCGGCCTCCTAGGCACGGCCTGATGTCTACTACACAACCTTCTTCTTGTAGACGTTGTTGGGCCTGCAAGTGCACAAGTTTGTAGGACAGTAGCAAATTTCCCTCAAGTGGATGACCTAAGGTTTATCAATCCATGGGAGGCGTAGGATGAATATGGTCTCTCTCAAACAACCCTACAACCAAATAACAAAGAGTCTCTTGTGTCCCCAACGCACCCAATACAATGGTAAATTGTATAGGTGCACTAGTTCGGCGAAGAGATGGTGATACAAGTGCAATATGGATGCTAGATATAGGTATTTGTAATCTGAAAATATAAAAACAGCAAGGTAACTAATGATAAAAGTGAGCGTAAACGGTATTGCAATGGTAGGAAACAAGGCATAGGGGGACGTGGAGTTTCTACACCCAGGAGCAAATGCTCCTGGAGTGAACAGTAAAAAAAAATTCAAAAAAATGTCAAAAAATTCTGATTTTTTTGTGGCATACTTATACAAATGTTTGTTGTGCACGTAAAATTTCATCGCAAAATCACATTGGTGGAAGGTGTGGTAAAAAAACAAAATCGATGCTCTGAAAATGTTACTTACAAAAGCATTTTGGAGCTCTGATTTTGTTTTTTTGGCACGACTTCCACGAATGTGATTTCGTGATGAAAATTTTCATGCACAAGAAACACTTGTGAAAGTATGTCACAAAAAAATTTCAGAATTTTTTGATTTTTTTTCTATTTTTTGATTTTACTGTTCACACCAGGAGCATTTGCTCCTGGGTGTAGAATGGTACTTTCGGGCATAGGGTTCATAATTTCAATAGTGCAAGTTCTCTCAGCAATAATAACATAGATAGATCATATAACAATCCCTCAACATGCAACAAAGAGTCACTCCAAAGCCATTAATAGCGGAGAACAAACAAAGAGATTATGGTAGGGTACGAAACCACCTCAAAGTTATCATTTCTGTTCTACCTATTCAAGAGTCCGTAGTAAAATAATATGAAGCTATTCTTTCCGTTCAATCTATCATAGAGTTCATACTAGAATAACACCTTAAGACACAAATCAACCAAAACCCTAATGTCACCTAGATACTCCATTGTCACCTCAAGTATCCGTGGGCATGATTATACGATGTGCATCACACAATCTCAGATTCATCTATTCAACCAACACAAAGTACTTCAAAGAGTGCCCCAAAGTTTCTACCAGAGAGTCAAGACGAAAACGTGTGCCAACCCCTATGCATAGGTTCATGGGCGGAACCCGCAAGTTGATCACCAAAACATACATCAAGTGGATCACGTGATGTCCCATTGTCACCACAGATAAGCACGGCAAGACATACATCAAGTGTTCTCAAATCCTTAAAGACTCAATCCGATAAGATAACTTCAAGAGGAAAACTCAATTCATCACAAGAGAGTAGAGGGGGGAGAAACATCATAAGATCCAACTATAATAGCAAAGCTCACAATACATCAAGATCGTGCCATAGAGAAAACACGAGAGAGAGAGAGAGAGAGAGAGAGAGAGAGATCAAACACATAGCTACTGGTACATTCCCTCAGCACCGAGGGTGAACTACTCCCTCCTTGTCATGGAGAGCGCCGGGATGATGAAGATGGCCACCGGTGAGGGACCCCCCCTCCGGCAGGGTGCCGGAACGGGCTCCCGAGAGGTTTTTGGTGTCTACAGAGGCTTGCGGCAGCAGAACTCCCGATCTATCCTCGTATTCGGTGGTTTTAGGGTATATGGGAATATATAGGCGAAATAAGTCGGTCGGGGGAGCCACGAGGGGCCCACGAGACAGGGGGGCGCGCCCTCCTATCTCCTGGCCTCCTCGAAGCTTCCCTAGCTTGTACTCCAAGTCTCCCGGATCATGTTCGTTTCAAAAATCACGCTCCCGAAGGTTTCATTCTGTTTGGACTCCGTTTGATATTCCTTTTCTTCGAAACACTGAAAGAGGCAATAAAACAACAATATGGGTTGGGCCTCCGGTTAATAGGTTAGTCCCAAAAGTAATAAAAAGTGTATAATAAAGCCCGTAATCATTCAAAACAGATAATAAAATAGCATGAGTGCTTCATAAATCATAGATACGTTGGAGACGTATCACGGCCCAAGGGGAGTCCTACTCCCACCGGGAGTAGGATCCCCCCCCT